>NW_020664629.1:115201-145148 GCF_002925995.2 Terrapene triunguis | reverse complement strand
GGTGTACGGGTGTTGGGGAACAGTGGACGGGTGTGCGCACTGGTGTACAGGTGTTGGAACAGTGGACGGGTGTGCGCACTGGTGTACAGGTGTTGGGGAACAGTGGATGGGTGTGCGCACTGGTGTTGGGGAGCAGTGGATGGGTGTGCGCACTGGTGTACGGGTGTTGGAACAGTGGGTGGTTGTGCGCACTGGTGTACGGGTGTTGGGGAACAGTGGACAGGTGTGCGCACTGGTGTTGGGGAACAGTGGATGGGTGTGCGCACTGGTGTACAGGTGTTGGGGAACAGTGGGGTTCCTAATTGCTGTGTGTGTTCAGACAGGGGGACGGAAGTGCACGTGGGGCATGTTAGGATGGTGTGTGGGGAGGCCTAGGTGCCTTGGGGACAGTGGGGTGGCTGTGTGTGCACATGGGTGTAGAGTGTGCTGAGAGATGGGGTGCAAACACAACCAGCAGAAATAACAGCTGTAAATGTCCCCAATTGACTCCCCATGATGTCACGGGATTGGGGGTCCCTCAATCCCCTGGTTCAGATATGCCCAGCCCTCCCCCTACATATCAGCAGGGGCCCCACAAAGCTCCGAGGTGTCCAGCTAGCATCACACATGGATGCAAGAGGGGCTCCATGCGCCATTGCTGGCTCTGAGCACCGCTGCCCACGAGACCCTGCCTGGCCCATTCAGCCAGTGCAGAAACAGAGCCCCGGCCGCTGGGGACGTCAGCCCCTGCGCAGGGGACAGGGCCCCAGGGAGAGCGACGGGAAAGGAGCACCAGCGCTGCACGCCCACAGGCAGAGCCACTCCTCACCTCCCCCGCTAGGAGGATGCACACGCACACACACGGAGGATGCACTCGCACACATGGACGTGGAGGATACACACACAGGATGCACATGCTCATGCACGCAGAGGAGACCCACGTACACATAGGATACACACGCACACGGAGGATGCACACGCACAAGGGGAGGATTCACACACACGGAGGATGCACACGCACATGGAGAATGCACACACACACACAGAGGATGCACACACACGGAGAATGCACACACACATACACGGGGAGGATTCACACAGGCACACGGAGGATGCACACACACGGAGGATGCACACACATGCACGCACACACACACACACACAGAGGATGCACCCACATGCATGCACAAACACAGAGGATGTGCGTGCATACACACACAGAGGATACACACACACATACACAGGGAGAATTCACACACACACAGAGGATGTGCTTGCACACACACACACACACACACACAGTATACACACACACACACACAGCATCGTGCTCCCCACAGCCTCTCCGTGCCCCAGAAGTCACGCTCTGCTCGGTGGCCCCAGCATGTGAATGGCCGTGAGCAGGGCCACCCTGTGCCGATGGGGCCTCTCTCCCCTCGCCCGCCTGCCTGGTGCGTCCCGCCGCTGGCCACACGTACCGTGAAGATGTTGGAGCGCCGCTTGGACTGCTTGCGGATGGGGGTGGGCGTATTGGAGGCAGCGATGGTCTCGATGCGCAGCTCCCGCTGGCTGATGCTGGGGGTGGAGGGCACGGAGGAGGAGTAGTCGCTAAAGGCACCGCTGCCGTTGGTGGCCTGCAAGAGAGAGAGCTGGGTGAGCTGGCGTGCGACTGGGACCTGCCTGCAGGCTGCCCCCCGGGTGGCTACAACCATCCCCCTTGGGTGTGCTCACACTGAGCAACCTCGCACGGCAGGGCCACCTCAGACTGTCCCTGGCGCCCCAGGGAAGCCGGCTCAGACAAGGGCTTGGAGCGGAGGGCACGGAGCCCGCGGGGGACCACACAGCTCACAACAACCCTGACTCCGTGTTCTCCCAGGGCTGGGATGCGGCTCGTGACACTGCAGCGGGGCTGGCTTCTCTGAGGACTGTAGGACTAGCCCCTCAGTGCTGGACCTAGGGGTGCAGTGGGGTTTCCATTGTATGCAGGGTTAGTTCGGTTCAATGCTCTCGGCACCCCCGCTACACAGACTGTCCCAGCAGCCCAGGCAGGGCACGGCTGGCACAATGTCAGCTGCATGAGGAAGGCCAAGAAGTCCTGTGGTAAGCAGTTCTTCTCTCCTGCCCCTGCCCGGGGAGGCTGCAAACACCTCAAAGTAGGCGGCCAGGAGTCCTGCCAGACTCGTAACCCCCCTGTGGCAGCTCCAGATGCGCCTGTATCCAGACAAACCTCTGACCCTTGTCTGACTCCTGCTCAGCCCTTGCACTCCATGCGGTCTAGTGGCAGTGAGTTCCTCAGGCCACGTGCACACTGTAAAGAATGGCTCCTGACTGTACAGTAACCAGCTGTTGGTGACAATTGTCCGGGGGGATCCCACTGCCGGGGCACGGGCGGGGCCTCCTGGCCAGCAGCGTCCATTGGGATTGTGCCGGCATACTGTGCATCCAGCAGCACCTCGCCCGGCGTCCCCCCGGGGATGCAGCCTCCCCCGCCACGCCCTTCCCTCACTGATCGAGTGAGGATCCACACACACCGCTGACAATCCCACGACGAGCGAGCAGCTCCCGAACGAGGCAGGTGGGGTCTGAGGAGGGAGCCAGATCTAGGCAAGGTGCAGACAACTCCATGGTGCAACCCTGCCAAGCTCTCTGGTAGCCAGGTTCCTACGTCTTGCTAAAGGAGCTGCAGCGCCAATACCCACGGGAGGGGAGAGGCAGCTCACAACAAACTAGGCTGGGCCCCTGGGATAACCGGTGGGGAAAAGATTGCCCCCAGAGCTATCACTGCGGGCTGCAAACCACCAGCAACTCCAGAGTGGTTTGTCCTGTCTGGATAAGCAGAAAGGGCTCTCTGAGCACCCAAGGCATGCAGCCTCGCCTCCCTAGGGTGAGAAATCAGGTCGGTCACCTGCCTGTTTCAGATGGGAGCAAGAACGCACCTTGGAGAAGGCTTGGGGCAGGGACTGAGCCTCCCCCATGCCTATGAGCACCACGTAGGAAAGCAAGGCCTCAGGGCTCGCAGCTCACCATCTCTGGCTGTGGCGACAGCCACCGAGAGAGACTGGTGATAAAGGGAACAGTCCTTCCTGGGTCCCAGCAGACCAGGCGGAGCCCTCTAACTGATGGAGTAACGCCCTGGAGGAGTCGGGTGAGCACCCAGTAGGCTCTGGCGGACGGCAGGCAGAGGCTGCAGCCAGGGGGGCTGTGACTGAAGTGACGGCAGGACCGGCTCGCTACAAGCGAAGGAGACAGTTCAGTCCTCGGGGCAGGAGTTTGTACAAGAACCAGGCCTGTCTGCAGCACGGCCCGCTCACAACAAGGCAGCGTTTCTCTGTCACCTGGACTCAGAGTCCTCAGGTCGGCACGGGGAAGCCAAGTGTCAGGCAGAGCCCACGCTGGCAGACGCAGCTGCTCTGACTCCCTGACACCCTCTCTTCCCCTCCGGCTGCAGGTCTGGGTGTCCGCAGCTGCACACCTAACACCCAGCGGCTCCCACCTCAGTTCCTCTGTCTCCACACGCTGGGCTCACACTTCAGCTTCCTCTGCTGCCAATCGTTTAAACTAATCTGCATCGCGGAGGTTTCCAGCGTCTCCACAGAGGCCCAGATGTGGCCAGGCCTCGACAGTGCCTCGTGCCTCCCACACCGAGCTCTTAGTCTCCTGGTCCCAGAGAGAAAGTTAACCCCTTCGCACCCAGCAGGCAGCAACACAAAGGGAGTGGGGACATTGAGTCACACATAGTGTTTATAGAAATATTACCAAAACCTCCTGCATTCTCCCCAGCATGTGCCCCGACATCAGAGGACGGCTGTCCCTCCCGCCAGGTGCTTGGTAAAGCCTGCTGGGGCCACAGCAGGCCGAATGGCCGTGACCTGCACTGGGCCTCGGAGATACCCCAGTGAGCCAGACACGTGGCCACGGGTACGTAAGAGCTGGGAACTGATCTCGAGGCTCTAGGCTGGGCGTAACGGAGGTCGGGGTTACCATCCACCCCTGAGGCACTGGGTGAATTTGCTGGGACATGGTAAGTTCAGGATCAAGTGCACATGCCCAAAAGGAAGGGGGTGGGGGAACAATGGGAGGAGAAACCCTGGCCCCCAAAAGGCGACGCCCCTCACGGAGCACGGAGGCCCCCTCTTCTCAGCAATGGTTCATGAGAAACATCCCCGAAGGGGGAAAGAGACTGGAACTAGCTCCAGTGGCTACCTGGAGAGCCCACGAGCGCCAGGCGAGCGCAGCCCCTGCTGGCAGAACTCGGCCAAGCGGCTGCCGGAAGGGGGCAGCGGGGGCCAAGGCTCTGGCAGGAGCAGAGGAATGAGGCGCCCGAGCTGCCCCGTTGTCCTGGGTGCAGAATGGGCAGAGCTGGACAAGACCCCCAGCCGCAGGAGCTCTCTCGGGGGGCTGGTATCGGCTCTGAGGAGCCCACTGGCCGGTCCGGCCCCGATCACGGAATGGCTCCTTTCAGTAGCTGGGTGCGAGAGGCCCAGGGAACACGGACTGGCTTCAGAGCCCTTGAGGGTGTGCAGAGATCACTGGGCGGGGACGGCCAGGGCTGCAGGATGAGGTGCTCTCTGTGCTCGCTGTCTTCTCCTCCAATGCCCAGGGTCTCGCTGTCTTCTCCTCCAATGCCCAGGGTCTAACGAACTGTCACATGTGCAGCCAAGAAGGAATCTTCCCCCAGGTCAGACTGGCTGTGACCTTTTCGCCTCCCTCCGTAGCGCGTGGGTGCAGATCACTCGCCGGGATTATCTGGGTCTATCTCGCTATCATTCCCTGCCATTGCTCGAGCATGGTGCACCTCAGTCCCACCCAGTCTCTGCCTGCGGCACATCAGTCGCCTCCCGTGTGTCTCAGCTGGGTTGTTGCGCTGAGTGGGCAGGTGCTGGCTAGACAGGTCAGACAGATGATCTGGTGGCATCTTCTGGCCGTTAAACTCTGTGACTCTAAGATAAGGACCAAGGCCATGAACTCTAATAGAAACTCACCCAATGAAAGACGCTAGCAGCTCATTCTGGCAGCTTTGTCCCTGTTATCTCCTCACCACCTCGGCATGTTCAATTCTGTGTTTAATCCTTGTTTCACCCACAATAAGTGCTCCTGGAGTCAGGCTCCCAGGTCTGAGAGTCAGGGACAGTGTTTGTACCTTCCAGGTCTCTGCTGTGGGAGCTGATTTGAATAAAAGACGCGAACTCTCTGCTTGGACCCTTGGGCAGACAAACATCCAGTTCCGGAGACTTGCTGCTCCCTACTGACCAGTGTGTCCAGCACCTCCTCTCGTACACAGCGCCTCACCTTTACCTGCAGGGCCAGGGCAGCCATCTCCCAACATCCTCTCTGGATGGAAGACTGATGGCTCTCCGCAATGTCCTCCTCCTCCTTACCTGCGCCCTTCCCCCAGGGCTCCCAAGAACCCACCCATTTTCTCACAGCCTTCCTGCTTCTCAAACACTCCGACAATATTTTGTTTCGAAGTCTTCGGATATTTGCTCTTTAAATTCCCTCATGCTCCCCAGTTCCGCACACGCCTTACCTGCCGGAGTTTGTTCCTTCTGCAGGTCACCCTTGGCTGCATGTCCCCGGCCCAGGAAGGGGTCTGTTTGCCTCGGGGACCCTGGAACCTGGTCACGTAGCCAGACTGGCTAAGCTCTTGCTGCCCTGCCGCCTTTGCAGTCTATAGTTTCCCCACCTCCTCGAACTCTGTTTTGGTGCCTCCGGGCTCCCACGCTGAGTCGAAAGATTGTAACATCCTCACTTTGGACTCCAGGATCTTCAGGGTTTGGAATCCCCCTACCCAGAGCCGAGTGTCACTGGGCCGGTGTTTGGTACCTTCCCTCCCGTCAGGACGGTGAACTGGCCCATCCCATGGTCACTGGTACTTGGCGGCTCACCCAAGTTACTCCTTGAACCCGCGGCTGTGCGCTGGGAGCACTCCCTGTGCTCCAGGACTAGCTACTCCAAGACAGTCATTTCCAGCGTGGAGAAACCCCTTGTGAGAACTGACTGATTTAAATGCAGGGAGCTGAAGTCCCCCATTACAACTGTTTGCTTAGACCTCGCTGCCTCTCCGATCTCCCTCAGCACTGCGTGAAAGGTCTCCTGTCCCTGAGCTGGGTGCCCTTGGTACAATCTGACCCTTGGGGGGGACGGAGGGGGGGTGCATAGGGCTGGGAGGCACCTCCTGGGTCACTGAGTCCAGCCCCAGCTATCACAGGCCACCCCGTCATATCAGCCCGTTCAGAAACCGATCAGCTCCCTCTCCACCAAATGGATCTGCTGTGTGCATGTCTCTGCTAGGCGTGTTCTCAAGGGATCTGTTGTGCGGAGTGCCCCTCTCCCCCCTCCGGCTGCCCTGCCTGCGTGGGGTACAGCCACCATCTCTGTGCCTGTTCTTCACACTCCCCTCCTGGGGCCAGGCCTCGAGTCACGGCCTTTCACTCATCAGTATCTCTCAGCGGAGCAGACACATTTCTAGAGTTTGTTTCATTCCTTGGTGCAACGCCCCATCCTGCTCCTGGAGCGGTCTGCCCCCAAAGTCTCTCCCCAAGCTCAGCCTGTCCCTGCCCCAGGTCAGCTGGGATTTCTGCCCTGGCTACAGCAGTCCCTTTGGCTCAGTGACCACCCCAGTGGAGGCCTGTGCCTGCCTGACCAGGGCACCTCAGGCCCTGCTGGCATTCCCAGCTCCTAGGCTGTTACCCCCAAACCTGGCCTGCTCTCTGCTGGCTGCCTGGCTCCCTTTGCTGATGGTGGAGCCCATCCCTTCTGCACGGACTCTGCCTTCCCCAGAACCCCATCAACACAACCCCTCCTCCTCCACCACCTTCGGTACCCTGCACTGGGTCCCTGGGGTTCCCCGCAGGGCTGGCCCTGCCCCTGGTGCATGGCAGGGGACAGCCACGGGCCTTGGCATAGAGCCTGTTCCTAGCCCTGGAGCTGCAGCTCCCAGGAACTCATCCCACCCCCTGGGCTCCCCCCAGTGCCCTCTAGGAGCCTCTCCAGGTGCCTCCCACCCGGGGGCAGGTTCCTGCCTGGCTCTCTCAGTCTCCACAGCCTCAGCTCAGGCCTTCCCATAGCACAGCCTGGCAGCTCCCAGGAACTCACCCCACCCCCAGCTGGCCCCTCGGCCCCTGGAGCGTCCCCCACGCTGCGGGAGGGACCATCGGCCTCCCCTACATCCAGCTACGCAGTGTGTCCGCTCCCCCATCTAGAGGGCCCGGGGTAGCCAGGCTAGACTCTACACGCTGCCCCAGGGCTCTGGGGGCCCCATGCTGCTTGCCCTGCAGGCCCGTGGCCCCAGGCAGGCAGTGAGCTGTTCTGGGCCCTAGGCCGGCAGCCCGCCGCCGGCTGCTCTTCCAGCTGCACTGGCTACTCCAGGGTGTGTGTTCAGAGACAGGGGCTAAGCAGACCCAGCCTTGACCTTTCAGTCAGCGGGGGAGTGCTGGGGTGGGGGTCCCATGTCTCACCTGGTTGATGTGCACAGAAGGAATAGAGGCAGCGGAGACAGACGAGTGGCTGGGTGAATTGGGCAGGGACTTGCAGGGCCCTATGGAGAGCTGCTGCTTCTTCCGCAGGGCCACCACCTTCTGAGCCACTGAAAGAGAGAAGAGAGGGGCTAGGGTCAGACGGCTTTCCCCACCCAACTGCATCTCCAGAGCCGTTCAGAGAGACCCCCTGCCTCTGCCTGCAGCCAATACCTGGGGCTTCAAACTGCCCCTCGCTGTGGCACCGGGGACTCCAGTGGCACATCTAGCCTGCGGCTGCCTCAGGAGAGCGCCGTACCACTGCAGTTTGCCCTGCCCTCGGGGACGTGTCCCACAGTTCCCGGCACTGCTCCATAAAGCAGTGGCTTCAGGGGGGTTGTGAAAGATCTTCTAGGAGCCCAGGTGAACTGCAGGAGAAAAGGTCAAATGCCCATAATTTCTTGGGACACACCCATCAGTCTCTGGCACTGGCTCCGTATCCAAGCCCTGGTCTCAGAACGGGGCCAGGCTGAACCCTCGGCTGCTGCAGCTTTGGAAAGCAGTGGCAAGGCACCTGGGGCAGCGGAGCGGCTCCCGCAGGAGCAGAGGAGGGTACAGCAGTTCACACAGCCAGCTCCTGAACTGGGCATGCCCTGAACACACCAGCTAGCCCTGGCCTTCATCCCAGCTGCTCCTGTGATCCGCCTCGAATGCCCCAGGTGCCCCCATCCCAACCGCCCCATCCCTGTCCTCCAACCTGGGCACTTGGCACCTCCATCCTCCAAACTGGGAACCCCCCAGTCTAGACACCCCTCTACCCATGTTTAAACAAAGATAAACACCCCCCTCTCCTGTGACCCACACGGTAAGCACAGGCTCAGAGCCCAGGCCTTCAGTCTCCTGCTGGAGCCCTGCCCACCCCTGGGGACAGCAGACAGCTCTACAGAATGCCTTGAAGGCTGACGCACATGGGAACGGGGGGAGCAGGCGCCCCGGTGAGGGGCCGTGCAGAGAACGCCCTGCCAGAAGTGCTCCTCTCTCCTACGTGTGGGGCTCCAGCCAGTGACCCACTGATCACAACGGCATCAGGACGGCATTGGGAGAGGTGCCCCTCAGACAGGCAGGAATTATTAGCGATTGTAGCTACAGGCACCGCGAGGGACTTTGGGTGGTGAGTTTGCACTTTGGCCGGACGGCCGTTTCCCTCCTGGTTGGTTTGGGTTTGTATTGGGTGTGGCGAGGGAGCACAGTCCGACGGATGTGCTGCCTATGCGGAGACCTTCGGCAGAAATTCCTTCATTGAACGAGCATAAACACGCAGGACAGCTGTGAGATCCACGCAGGGAACACACAGCCCGGAACGAGGGCAGCAGGGCCATGACGTGCGTGTCTTGGGCAGTCTCGTTTTCTCTGCCACCATCACATGCAGGAAAGATGCCTGGCAGGTGAAGGCGCTGCTCTGAATAACCAGGTGGTGCAGAAAACAGCTGCTGTGTCTGTCGTCCTCTCTCTGGAACCGCGGCGCCCAGAGCTCATTTGTCTATTCTGCCATCAGCTCTCGTCCTGGCTCTCTCCTGCTCAAGACGGAGTGTGGACCCCGAATCCCGCCGAGGAACAGATTCTCTCCTGGCCCTGCTGCGTGTACTTGCTCTGACACTCGGATCCCGCAGGCCTGACCCACCCCTGCTCTGGGAGCTGCGGGGGGTTGTACGGATCACTACGAGGAATAAGAAGTGACAGGGATAATCGCCATAGCGACGGCACTTCCACCCTTGGACCAAGGAACGCCAAGCCCAGCGCCGCCCCTGCATCCTACAGCTGCAAGTCACAAGCTCCGCAGCCAGGCAGGGGAGGGGCAGCAACGGAGGGGGCAGGTTTGGACGCACGTGGGGGGCGGCGGTTACGGCTTGCAGGGAAAGAGCTCCCTTCGGAACAGCTGTCTGTGGCGGGTCCCAGCAGGTGGAAGGGGGACAAGCAGGGCCACTGGGGTTCTGCATCCGGAGGATACCAGAAAGCCAAGGCTGTGCGTGTTTCCGTGGGCGCAGGGAAATGCGCTGCTCCCCGATGTGCCCCCCAGCTAGAACAGCGGCTTTATAAACGCTACGCAGGCCCCGCTCCTAAGGACTGGGGCACTGAAGGGCTCAGGAAGTAGGGGCTTCCCTCAGGAGCCAGGGTTCCTAGAGCGCTGCCTTTGCACGTTCACACTCGTGGAGTGCCGCTGAGCTTGGGGAAGCTGCTGGAGGGCAGAGCCTGCTGGGGCCATCCAGGCACTGGAACCAAGGAGCCCAGGGGCTCAAAAACAGCCCAAGTGCCTCAGTTCCTTCTGCTACAGCCCAGAAGCCTGCACGTGGAAGGAGAGCCAGCCCACGAACACCCCCGCCAGAGCCTCTGCCTCGCCCTACTGGGAGTGGGAGTCCGAGCTGGCTGTACAGACCCAGCGGCGGCAGGATGCAGAACTGGTTCCCGAAGTGACTTCAGCTCGACGCCCGGCTGAGAGTGGTGCTGCGTGAGCATCTGCACAGAACTCCGGGAGCAGACCTGCCGATAAGGGGACCTCTCGCTGCAGGTGGGACCCAGCCACCCAAGCCCAGACCCATGAGCACCCAAACCTCCACCAGTACTGCCACAGCCACACTGTTTGCAGCAGGAAGTGTGAGTCTGCCCCAGCTGCAGTGTAGACACACCCTATAGTTCTAGCATGGAAACCTGGCAGAGACAGGCCACTGCTGCCCCCTTCTCCCTGGCAGGGTGAGCCCTCAGGCCCTGCCACCCTAGACAAGACACCGCAGGCTAATGCCACTAGCCGGGTGCTGAGTGGAGACGCATCCCTTGTGCTTTCATCCCCGGAGGCTGCAACAAGTTTAGGAAGTTTCCTAAATGGCGAAGTCCTGGCCAGACAAAAAGCCCCGGCCCTGCTGACATCTACAACGCGGAGTCTGACTTCCCTGGGGGGCGAAGTCCTTGGCCGAGAACAGGGAGATTAGAGAGGTCTGATGCAGGTGGATTTCAGACAGCGCCTCTGGCATACGTTTGGGATGAGGACTCAGGACACGTTAGCCCCTGTAGAATACGGCAAAGGGAGGATCCGTTATTAAAACCGAACCCTCCCTGAGCCAATGTCTGTGTTACGCGCCAGGGTGCGAATCGCATACACGCTACCTGCTAAAACCAGGAGCGGAGCTGCAGTAGCACAGGCAGGGGCTGGCTGTGCCAGGTACAAACCCGCTGAGCCCCCGGGGTACATACTGGGGGCTGCCCCGGCTACCTCGGCGACGTTACGCGTTTCAGCGCGCTATCTCAATGCGCGAGTGCGTCTACGTGACCTGGGGATCGCACCCCTCCCTCATAGCACAGACGTAGCAAGCGGAGTCAGGCTAACGGAACAGTGAGGAAGCCGTCCGGCCAGACCCTCAGCCGGGTAAGTCAGAATAGCTGCCGTGATTCCAGTGGAGCAGCCTCCATTTACACCCCACGAGGATATGGCCCAGGGTCTTCAAAGGCAGGAAGGAGAGAGAGCTCCAGGCGAAGGTCCCATGATGCAGCAGGCTCTCTGGAGGTATTAGCCAGGGCTTCAGGAATCCTGCAACAGCAGGGTAACTAAAATCAGCGGGACTCTCCACTGGAGGGTTCACGGGGAGAAGACAAGGAGCGGCCCAGGGACTTCAGCTCTAGCCAACAGTCCCAAAGAGATTAGACAGGCAGGGGACAGGCAAACATTATCTGCTGCCCACAGAGAACCTTTTCCCTCCCCAGAGCAGAGGGCTTTCTGCATGCCGTCTGCACGCCCGCTGGGCTCAGCAGGTCTGAAATGCTGCCCTGAGATTCAGGCCAGGAGGTGGCGCGATTCCCGAGCAGGAGGCAGGATCAGCCCATCTCCTTGAGACAGCAGGGCTCGGGGTACCAGTAGGAAAAATGAAGGCTCCCGTAAGAGATTTGGGAGCAACCAGCATGACTCGAGCTCTGGCAGTGGGGAGACGCTCCAGCCTGGCCCGGCCATGGGATGGAGTCTCTGGGGCAGAGCGTAGGGCACTTCACACTGATGCTTGCTGGAGAGGGGTCCGCCACTTCTTTAACAGCAGATCCACCGGGGCCTGTTTCAAGCAGGATTCCTGTCCCTGTCATAGATACTGCATCTGGGCTCCTCACAATCTTTAGTGTATTTATCGTCACAGTGCCCCTGTGAGGGGGGGCAGGGCTGTTACCCCAATTTGCAGTTGGAAACTGAGGCAGAGAGAGAGAGACCAAGGGCTTGTCTACATGGGACGCCACTGTGTGGCCAGCTAGGGCGCTGCAGATTCACACTCTGGCTTGTTGCACAGTAATGTCCCGTGCAGACAAGCCCCACGGGACACAGCCAGGATCACAAAG
This sequence comes from Terrapene triunguis, assembly GCF_002925995.2. Taxonomy (NCBI): domain Eukaryota; kingdom Metazoa; phylum Chordata; order Testudines; family Emydidae; genus Terrapene; species Terrapene triunguis. The sequence continues at coordinate 133,347 of NW_020664629.1, read as the reverse complement.
GATGTTTGCTGTGGAGCAGGAACTGAACCCAGGTCTCCAACCACCAGACCCAGCCTTCCTCCCTGTGCCCACGGCCATCTCCAGTGCTCTCTTTGCCGGCTGGATGACGAGCCAAGCACCAGTCCCACAGAGCCATTCCCACCTGACAGGTCTGGGAATATGCACTGGTTTGGTGATGGACTAGGAAGTGTTCACGTGTGATTGGGCAACACAACATCACATCCCCTGAGCAGCAGCACAGACGGTTTTCCAGCCCATCTCCCAGCTCTCGGTTCCAGACACTGCTGCAGAACACGGTCCCCAAACATCTCACTCCCACGAGCTGTCCGCTCTGGGGAACCAGCCACAGCCTTGGTGATCATCCCACGGAGGGGCTCGGAGAACTCAGCTGCACTCCCTTCAGCCCAGCGCCCAGGAGCTCCCACCAAGAGGTGGGCCAGGGAGCACTGCCTCGTCCTCTGCACTGAGTGTGAATCCTGCAGCCTCATTTGCAGCGACGCCAACGTATGTGTGACGAGACCAAATGTCCCTTAGTCCCAGGCAGACTCACACTGATCTCCGAGGATCCTGCCTCAGGAGAAGGGTAACTGGCAAACATCCCTGGAAGAAATGCCTTGGCCTGGCCTGAGCCCTCGATGGCCCCACAAAGGAGATTCTTTGGGCAGGCAAGAGAGTAGACTTGTCTCGAATCCAGAGACCGAGGGCCTGGAACCCCTTGAATGATTCCCTGAATGCCTGAGGAGAACAGGGACAAACTAGCCAATTGTCTAGCGATGGGAACATCTTGACACCCGAGATGGACATGAGCCACTCCCAGGCATTTGGTGACTCCCCTTGGTGCAGCCCCTTGCACTGAGAACGGACGCTGTCCCTCCGCAGAGAGAGGCATCATTCCGACAGCCACACAGACGCAGGCATCGTTAGGCAGAGAGCTCCAAGCCAGTTTAGAGGGGACAGGGCAACACATGGAACTTCCCTTTTTAAAAACTGGCATCACGTTAGCTATCCTCCAGTCCATAGGCGCCGACTCCGTGGGTGCTCCGGGGCTGGAGCACCCACAGGGAAAAATTAGCGGGTGCTCTGCACCCACTGGCAGCCAAGCTCCCCTCCCCGCCTCGTCCCACCTCACCTCTGCCTCCGCCTCCTCCCCTGAGCGTGCCGTGTCCCCAGTCCTCCACCTACCTCCCAGCGCTTGCCGCTGCCAAACAGCTGTTTGGTGGCATAGCAAGCTCCAGGAAGGGGGGAGGAGGTGGGGCCGGGGCGGGGATTTGGGGAAGGAGTCGGAATGGGGGCAGAGTTGGGGCAGGGACTTTGGGGAAGGGGTTGGAATGGGGGCGGGGAAGGGGCGGGAGGCGGTGGGAAAGGGGTGGAGTCGGGACGAGGCTGGGGGCAGAGGAGGGTCGAGCATCCACTGGCGCGAGCAGAAGTCAGCTCCTATGCTCCAGTCATTTGGTACAGAAGCTGATTTAAATTATCTGCAATCATACAATCATAGAACCATAGACTATCAGGGTTGGAAGGGACCTCAGGAGGTCATCTAGTCCAACCCCCTGCTCAGAGCAGGACCAATTCCCAACTAAATCATCCCAGCCAGGGCTTTGTCAAGCCGGGCCTTAAAAACCTCCAAGGAAGGAGATTCCACCACCTCCCTAGGGAACCCACTCCAGTGCTTCACCACCCTCCTAGTGAAATAGTGTTTCCTAATATCCAACCTAAACCTCCCCCACTGCAACTTGAGACCATTACTCCTTGTTCTGTCATCTGCCACCACTGAGAACAGCCGAGCTCCATCCTCTTTGGACCCTCCTTCAAGTAGTTGAAAGCAGCTATCAAATCCCCCCTCACTCTTCTCTTCTGCAGACTAAACAATTTCACATTTGAGTTCCTTTAGAACTCTTGGGTGATACCATCTGGTCCTGGTGACTTATTACTGTTTAGTTTATCAATTTGTTGCAAAACCTCCTCTAATGACACCTCAATCTGGGACAGTTCCTTAGATTTGTCACCTAAAAAGAATGGCTCAGGTTTTGGAATCTCCCTCACATCCTCAGCCGTGAAGACCAATGCAAAGAATTCATTTAGTTTCTCTGCAATGTCCTTATCGTTCTTGAGTGCTCCTTTAGCACCTCGATCACCCAGTGGCCCCACTGGTTGTTTAACAGGCTTCCTGCTTCTGATGTACTTAAAAAATTTTTTGCTATTACTTTCTGAGTCTTTGGCTAACTGTGCCTCAAATTTTTTTTTGGCCTTCCTAATTGTATTTTTACATTTCGTTTGCCAGTGTTTATGCTCCTTTCTATTTTCCTCACTGGGATTTAATTTCCACTTTTTAAAGGATGCCCTCTTGCCTCTCACTGCCTCTTTTACTTTTGCTGTTTAGCCACAGTGGTGCTTTTTTGGTTCTCTTACTATGTTTTTTAACTTGGGGGATACATTGAGGTTGAGCCTCTATTATGGTGTCTTTAAAAAATATCCACGCAGCTTGCAGGGATTTCACTTTTGGCGCTGTACACTTTAATTTCTGTTTAACAAACCTCCTCATTTTTGTGTAGTTCCCCTTTCTGAAATTAAATGCTCCAGTGTTGGGCCGCTGTGGTGTTTTCCCGCCACAGGGATGTTACATTTAGTTATATTATGGTCACTATTACCAAGCAGTTCAGTTATATTCACCTCTTGGACCAGATCCTGTGCTCCACTTAGGACTAAATCAAGAATTACCTCTGCTCTGGTGGGTTCCAGGACCAGCTGCTCCAAGAAGCAGTCATTTAGGGTGTCAAGAAATTTTATCTCTGCATCCCGTCCGGAGGTGACATGTACCCAGTCAATATGGGGATAGCTGAAATCCCCCATTATTATTATTGAGTCTTTTATTTTAATAGCCCCTCTAATCTCCCTGAGCATTTCACAGTCACAGTCACTATCACCATCCTAATCAGGAGGCCTTATGTTCTTATGATAGTGGGTTGATAACCAGAACTGAATGGGGTGAGGTGGGGAGGGGCTGAGCAGTGATGGGTGGGGAGCAGGGACTAGTAGGACATGGGGAGAGACATACTGCTGTGCTCTCAGACAAGATCGTAACCACTCCTTTATACAACACTAAAGGCAGCATTCATTCAAAACTCTCCCCGAGCCAGCAGCATCGGGCCCCAGAGCACACGCTGCTTACCTGTGCTAGCGGGCTCCTCCTCCTGCCAAACTGGCTTAGTCACTGTCTCTGCTACTGTGTCCGGATCCTGAGACGCACTGAACAGATCCTGGCATCCCAGCAATATCTCAACCGCACCCCTTGTCCCTGCACTCACAGACCCAGCACTCTCCCCTCATTCCTGGTCTATGGCCGCAGCAGCGTGTGAAGCCTTTGTGCTGTCCTGCTGCATCTCAGACTGGCAGAAAGACGAACACTGAGAATTCATTCCAGAGCTTCAGAGAGCTGAGGGGTCCCACTACCCCGACCCTAACAACCAGAACCGACGTCCCTTCCCTTCTCCACAGCTCTCCAGAGCCCAGAGCGGAGCAGAGTGAATTCAGCACAGCCCATCTCCCCGTTGCCTGCACATCTAGGAAGGCCTCCGAGACGTGCCAGCAACAGGAGTAGAAGGGAATAATCATCACTCAGGATGTTGATACTGGCAAAATGGGTGACAAAAATTGAGCTCCATGGCACCTGCGGTGCTATTGCACATGGAGGAGGCTGTAGAAAACTTGATCCCTGCGCAGCAGAGTGAAGGAAGCAGACCAGACAGGTCACAGACTCATAACGTTTAATCTCAGAAGGGACCATCAGATCATCTGACCTCCAGTGTCTGACGGATCATTCAGTTTCACCCAGTGATCCCTGCACTGAACCCAGTCACTGGCGCTTAGATAAAGCATCTTCCAGAAAGGCCCCTAGTCTGGATCTAGAGACATCCGGAAATGGAGAACTCACCGCTTCCCTGGGGAATTTGTTTCAGTGGTTAATCACACTGTTAAAAATGTGCACCTCATTTCTAGTTTGAATGTGTCAGGTGTCAGCTGCCAGCCAGCGTTCTGCCTGTCTCCACTAGAGTACAGAGCCCTCTAGTGCCCAGGTACGTGTACACTGTAGTCATGTCACCGCTCAGTCCTCTTTGTGAGAAGCTACGCAAATCGAGCTCCTGGAGCCTCTCCCTGCCAGGCATTTTCTCCAGCCCGTGAATCATTTCTCTCTCTTTTCTGAACCCTCTCCAGCTTTTCAACATCCTTTTAAAAATGTAGACACCAGAACTGGCCGCAGTGTTCAGGATCGGTCTCACCAACTCTGCACAGAGGTAACATCACTTCCCTACTCCTATTCCCATTTATACATACAAAGATCACACTAACGCTTTTGCCTTAGCATCACACTGGAAACTCACAGACAAAGTCCACAAGAGACCTCATCATCAACTAGTCTGATCTCCTCCGACACCAATCTTCATGTCGTCCACAAATTTTATCAGCAGTAATTTTCTATGGACTTCCAGGTCGCTGATGAAAATGTTGACTAGCATTGGGCCAAGAACCAATCCCTGTGGACCCCGCCATTCAGTGGTGACTCTCTACTGATAACTACATTTTAAGATGTCAGCCAGCTCTTAATCCATCTGATGCGCGCTTCATTGATACTGGATCGTGCTGATATTTTAATCAGAATGTCGCGCAGTGGGCTGTAATGACTGGGCCTAGAAATTAATCCTCATTGTAAATTCAACTGTAAGAAGTGACTGAAAGTTCATAAAATGTCACAATAAGCACGCTTCACCCTCATGACTGCCTCCCCCACCCCCTGCTGGGACCCCGGACCTTCTTCGTCCTAATCCTGAGAGGTGCGCTGGCCGCACTGGGCCACAGAGAGGGAGCCGGATGACTCCAGCGCCAGCTATTCCCGAATGCCACCTGCGGTGTGAGACTTTGGCTCTCTCCCCCACACACACACACACGTGTCCTTCCCCTTCCCAGCCTCACTCCTTCTCTTTCCTAGCCCTCTCCTTTTTCCTTCTGTCTAACCGGAGCCCGGCTTAGCCGGCCAAAATGGGGTATTTCGCAACACGGCCGTAAGCCTGAGACCTGAAAGAGGCATCTAAAAGCCTGACAGCCTGTTGCTGGTACAAGTTTGCAAGGCCTCGGAGTGGCTGACCAGCCAAGCGCTGGCCCCTGTTTCTCCAGCAGCGGGAGAGGGCAAGTGAAAGTCGACAGCTAACACAGAAGCTGCATTTCCTCCGTTTTCTTTTCTCTCCCCGTTCGTGTGTGTTTGGCTTGTTTTGTCTTCTAGGAAATGGGATCAGACTTTAGCAACAACAACCGCTCCAGCTCATCCAGCTAATTATGTCTGTGTTCCGTTATTACCATCTGTGATACCGTCTCAGTGACGGCCAAACAAGTGGGTTCCTTCTAAAATCTCTGCCCAGCTAAAGGGAAAGGGAGAAGGAATGTTGTTAAAATGAGAGCCTGATTCAATACTTAGCCTTTCAAGTGCTGTAACTGTTACTCCTTCTTCTCCGTGGCTTTAATAAAGGTTAACAAGCGTGTTTAGTGGAGTGTTTGCCACGGTGCTAAGCAGGCTGCGGTCTCTGGATACCAAACCTCAAACCTTGTTTAAAACTGTTTAATGTTGGACAGCGACTGGGCCATGCTTACACCTTACATCCGTGTCCCTAGCCTCTGTTTGCCCGAAGCTGGGAATGGGCGACAGGGGATGGATCACTGGATGATTCCCTGTTCTGTTCATTCCCTCTGGGGCACCTGGCATTGGCCACTGTCGGAAGACAGGACACTGGGCTGGATGGATCTTTGGTCTGACCCAGTAGGGCCATTCTTATGTTCGGGCCACATAGTCCATCTAAATCAATACGTGGTACCAGGGGCGGCTCCACATGGAGACGTGGTGTGCGGCAGGCCGGGGTGTAACTCTAAAGCACACTAGCCTGATGCACACTCACTGGCCAAGCAGGCCTTGCTGCCGTGCACTAATGGTGCTGTAGTGTGCTCTGACCTACTGCTGTGTGAGCACTAGGAACGATAGTGCGCTGTGCGGCAGGCCAGGCTGCTCTAGGTTTACATCCCAGCTTGCCGCGCACTAAGGGCATGTCTACACGTACAGCGCTGCAGCAGCGCAGCGGGTGAAAACACGCGATGCCGACGGGAGAGAGCTCTCCTGTCACTATAACAAAACCACCTCCGCGAGCGGCAGAAGCTGTGTGGGGGAGAAGCTCGTGCTGACATAGCGCTGTGCACACCAGCGCGCCTGTTGGTGTAACTCATGTCGCTCAGGGGGTGGTTTATTCACACCCGAGTGACATCAGTGATGCCAACATAGGCTATGTCTACACTACAGCCTCCGTGTGGACAAGCCCTAAGCCCTGGTCTACACTACATGCTTATGCCGGTATAGCTACATCACAGGGCACTTATCGCTCTGTCGATGGGAGAGCTTCTCCTGCCAACCTAGCTACCGCCTCTCGGGGAGGCGGGATACCTACGCCAACAGGAGACGCTCCCTCGCCCGTCGGCGTAGGAGCATCTTCACGAAGCGCGACGGGCGGAGCTGCACCAGGGCAGCTCTGTATGTGGAGGCAAAGCTTTACGTCAGACGCCTTGCAATCTCCAAGTCTAGTACATACACAATCACCTTTATCAAGCAAACCTGGAATCTCCTCCTAGCATGACACCAGCTGTGTTTGAGAAGACCTATTTTCCATACACCCATCTCGACTGGCATTAATGATATTCCCGTCCTTCAATTTATCCACTGAATCCTGTCTCACTTTCCCCAGGACGGGTGCCAGGCTAATGGGCCCATCTCATCCCTCTTGCCTTTCTGAATATTGGCACAACAGTGATACTCCTCCAGTCTCCTGGAGTGTCCCCAGGATTCCAAGATTTATTAAAAACTATCAACCGTGGGCCAGAGATCTCCTCAGCCAGCTGTGGTAGGACTGCTGGGTGCATGTTATCTGGGCCTGCTGATCTGAACTTCTTTATCCCTAGCAGACATTGGCTACTACTGGAGCTAGTAGGCCTGGCCAGTGCACCACGGGATGGTAGTGGGAGGACAGTTTGCACCCCAGGGCTATTAGTCCAGGGATCCCCTTCCATCCTGGCCCTGCACTGGTGGAAGGGGAAGCAAATCTAACTCCCGGGGGGGTGATCTCGCTGTGCAACGTGTGTGGACAAGTGTGCTCCGGGAATGCTAGTGCGAGCACACAGTGGTTAGTGTCACCTCTCTAGTGTCGGTAACGCTTCACCAGGCCAGCTCCTCTGCTGTCTGCCCCACTCGCTCCCGGCTCACAGTCATGTGTCCCTGGGGCATCACTGCATTTGTTCTGGCTCAGCTCCCCTGGCGCTGCTGTCACCAGCTCAGCTCCACGCTGGGAGCCCTAGTGAGGTGATGCCCAGGCATTCGTTGGCACTGAGTGACAGCCGCTCTCAGCAGGGTTAGCCTGCATCAGGGCTGAAGCACCAGGAGCCCCGACCTTCGCTACAATCCAGCCCCCTCACCCCCCGTTCTGCCATTTCCTTCCAAGGCCTCTCACCGCCTCTGGATCACTTCCCTGGCTTGGCTGCGTTCGCTGCTCCTCCCGGCTGACCAACACCTCGCAGCCTCCTTCCAGGTCATTACTGAAAACCAGCCCCGGCCCTTTGCCAACTCTGCCCCCACGTCCTCACAGCCCCAGGAGGGAGCTTAGGGTCATGGGCCCCCTTCACAGGCTGAGAGGTGAAGTAACTTGCCCAAAGGGCATCAGTGTCTGGGCCCACACTGGACACCTTCTTCAGCTCACCCCTTTGCTGGGGATCGGTATCTGCCGAACTGCCCTGCAGCCAGCCCCGGCCCAAGGCAGAGGGTCGTCCCCCAGCTGATTTCAATGAATTTCCAAGTCAGATTTAGTGACACCTAGTACCAGACACTTCCCAGGAACCTGCTTCCCTCTGGATCCTGTCCAGAAACAACCTAGTTTGTCCGGGCAGCTCCCCCCTGCAAGCCCCTCCACGCTGCTCACACTCCAGGGGCTCACAGCTGTTCTAGAGAGCGGGTGAGACATACAGGCAGGTGCCAGCTATCACAGACACTTCACCCAGAGCTGAAGCTGCGGGGCACACTGGTGAGTCCCTCGCAAGTGCACGAATTGGCGGTGTCTGGTACATTCCGTTCGCTAGTTCCCATAATCTCCCAGAACACACACTGCCCAGGCCCACTGCCCTGTGTCTCGTCAGACGATCCTTTATCCATGTTTCATCCAGGTCTCCACTACATCCTAACTGTCCAGACCTCCTCTCGATAGCAGCTCTGGATCCCCACTATTTTAGAGCCATCACTTCTGCCACCCCCTCCTGGTTTATCTGTGGCCATATCATGCTCTCTCTGGGTCAGCCCATCCCACTTACCTGGGATGGCCCCTCAGTAGGAAGTCATTAGGCCAGGAGCAGTGTTTCCCAGCGGGGCAGTGGGGGGAGGGGGATGTCAGCAACCCCCAGGAGGTCCGAAAGCACCGAACACTTTATTGCAATCTAAAGCCAAGAAAATCTGGCTCCTCCACTCCCTGCACACCCGGCCTGTCGAGACCACGTATTCCCTGCCAGCCTCCCAAAGGCACACGATTCAATACCAGGATTATCACTGCTACACTTCCTTCTCTTCCTTCAGAAGGTGAATCCCCTAACCCTCAGCTCTTGGATAGCCCTTTCCCTGCAGCCCAAGAGGCTTTGCAGAGGGGGAGCAGGACTAGCTTACAAAAGGGGAAGGACACACCCACAGTCAGTGGCAGCATCAACCGGGGCCCTGCCCACTAGACCACACTTCCCTCTTCTAGGACCAAGAGAGGAAGAACTCAAGCCCGGCCGCAGTGGATTGCATTGCACCCTTGTGTTCCTTGCACTTCCACTCCAGCTGCCCCTTGCTCCAACCAGCCTCTCCCATGTCAGCAGTGCACTGTCCTTTCCAAACCTCCTTCCATGCCACCCTCTAGGCCTGCAGCCCCTTCCTCTGTGGCACAGTTCTCCTCCTCCTCCCATTCCCCTGCACGCAGCTCCAATCCATCCGGCCACACAGCCCCTGCCAAGCTCGCCCTCGAGAGACGGGGTGGGAAGCGAGAGCTGCCTTTGCAGCGTCTCTCCCAAGGAAGGCTCCGGCTGCAAGCCCCTGGAGCCCCCTGCTCCGTGCAAGCGACAGCAGCAGCGTTTCTACCCCAGCTGTTCCTGTGCTCTGTTCCCATGCTCGGGGCAGCTGCTCCGGCCAGCAGTTCGGCTGCTCCCCTCCCCACAGCACGTCTAGATACAAAGGGTTCAGCTGGATTTCCTCTGCCTCCCAGTACATTTGCAATCGCCCATTTCTCCGGCCTCGCAATCCCTTTGGCTCACACAGGCCCCCTGGGAGAGACAAGCACTCCAGCGAGCCAGTCGCAGGTATCGGGGGCTGCAGGTGCCAGAGCACCGTATCTGCGGGAGAGCGAGGGGGCAGGGGCGGGCGCAGCGCTGCAGTTACCATCCTGGAAGACTCTCTCGACGTTCAGGCCGTAGGTGGCACAGGTCTCGTAGTACGTGCAGCGCTTCAAATCGTTGGAGAGTTTGCGGGCCCGAGAGTCATCGATGACACGGGGATTGGTGGCACTGATAGCGTCTGGAAACCAAAGAGAGGAAGAGTTAGAAAACAGGTTTCCACACCCCCATCCCACCCTGGAGCCCCCCAAGATACCAGGGTCCCACAGCACATTCCCGGGGTCCTTCCAGCCCCATCCAGGGCTGGGATAACCAGCTCCAAAGCCCAGGCCCCGTCTGTCCCGGGCTCAGATAGGCGGGTTCCACAGCACGTTACTGGAAACCGGACAGCCCTCGTCCTCCCCACCACCCCTGCCTCCAGATCCCCCAGTTCCACAACCCACGCCGGGGGTTCGAGGACTTGGGTCGGGAAGGTACCGTCCCCACCCTGCAGACACCACTGACGATTCTCCGCTAGCTTTAATTCCTTGTACCCTAACCCTAGGAATTTCTCGACTCCCCACAAGCACTGGAGCTCTGGCTACAGCACCACCACTGCCACTCCCATGCCCAGAACAACCTCCCCGGCCCCTGGCAATCCCACTCCCCACCCGCCCCGCCCTTCTGTCTACAATCACAGGCACACATCAAGGTTTCAGAAGTCCTGGAGCTCTGGCTGTCCATGCCGAAGTCCCCCACCCCCTCCCGCCTCCACCCCCTGCCCTGCGTGTGTGTTGGCTAATGTGTGGGACCCCTGCAAGGCAGGACTTGGCCTCGTGGCCGCATGGACCATCCTGCGTGAGGCAGAGGCAGTAACGCTAACGCCAGCTCTAGGCCTTTGCAGTCTGAGAGGCGTCGCTACCACCAAGGCTTGAGAGCACGAGCCGCAGCCTGAGACGCTGGCTGCCAGCTGCAGCCTAGCGCGGACGTGCCCCAGGCGCCTCGTTCACCCCCTTCTGCTGCAGAACGGCCGGCTTCTGCCTTGTGCCCCCGGTTCTGACCGAAGGGAAAGCTCCTCCCGGCTCAAATCCCCTGGCCAGCCCCGCCCACGGGAGCCCCCATGCACCCAGTCACCTTCCCCCGAGCCCACTGTGCTAGGCTGGGCAGGTCTGCCCAACCCATCTCCTCCTCTGCACCTGGCACTGGCAGGACCTGGAGAAGTTTCCCTGCACCTTCAGTCTCTGCCCAGGGCCCCGAGAGATTCATCCGCCTATCACCCCGGCCTTGCTGGGCCATGCGGGCCCGCTTGGGCTGAGATCCTTGGTGAGCCCCTAAGACCCCCTCTCCACCCTCTGCCCGACTCCAACCTCCTGCGGGGGGTGCCAGGACACCTCAGGGGGGCCCAGAGCTGGGATGGGGGGAGGTGCCGGACGCCTCAGCATGGCCCAGAGCGGGGGTGGGGGAGGTGCCGGACACCTCAGGGTGCCTGGGAGGGAGGGAGAGGCAGCAGCTGGTACCATGTGGCATGGTGTTTGATGTTCCCGGTGGGGCTTGCCGCCCCAGTGCAGGACAGGCTGGGTGGGGGGAGCGACTGGCCCCCCCCAGAAGTGAAAGCCCAGGCCCCACACGGAGTCCCTGTGAGCCCCTTACAGGCAGGGCCAGCCCTGGCACCCCGGGGTGTCTCGGCAGCGCTCGCCCTGGGTCCCTCTCACCTTGCGTCCCCACCAGGACCATGGGCACCTCGGCCGTGCTGCGGTAGCTGCAGAGCCGCAGGTAGTAGTTATACACCGTCTGGAAGCTGATCTCGTCCTCCAGGCTGAAGACAAACACCACGGCGTCCACCCAGGCGGCAAACTGGGGGAGACACCGACCATCAGCCCAGCGCCTGCCCCACTGAGCCCCCACCCCAGCGCCTGCCCCAATCCCTGCACCTACCCCACTGAGCCCTCGCCCCACTCTCTGCAGCCCTGCGCCTGCCCCACCGAGCCCCTGCCCCGATCCCTGCACCCGTGCCTGCCCCATTGAGCCCCTGCCCCACTGAGCCTCCGCCCTGCCCCATGCAGCCCTGCACCTGCCCCACCGAGCCCCTGCCCCAATGAGCCCCCGCCTCACTCTCTGCAGCCCAGCCCCCCTGCTGAGCCCCACCCCGCTCCCTGCAGCCCAGCCCCCCTGCTGCGCCCCACCCCGCTCCCTGCAGCTTTTAAGCGTTTCCTGGTCTCCCATCCAACCCTGTTGTGAGATCCAAACCCCCTGACGCCTCCAGGACAGGGCCTCTTCCCGGACTGACGGCCAGGCCAGCGGCCTCCTCTCCTTCCCCATAGCTCTCTGCTCCTTGCACAGGGCTCTCAAGGGCCAGGATTCGTGCGGGGGAGAGGGGGGCTCTTACCTGGAGCTCGGGGGGGCCCCCTTCATCTCGAATCAGCAACAGGTAACTCTGACCATCCACTACGATCTCCTTCTTAAACCGGCCACCTGGGGACAAGGCAAAGCAGCGCACTGAGCCGGGGGCGGGGGGTGAATGGAGGGTGCACACCTCCAGGGACACACCCGGGTGGGCAGACGCCTGGGGGCAGCTGTGAGGCTGGCTCTGCCCAGAGAGAAGTCTAGCTGGGGGGTCACCTCCTGAGCCAGGGACTAGGAGTCAGAGCCCAGAGCTCAGCATGGGGACAGGCCCTTACCTTCTGGGGACTCCTCCTGCACGTACGTGCCAGTCAGGTAGCGATGCACCAAGGCTGACTTGCCGCTGGACAGGTTCCCCACGATGCCCTGCAACACAAAGGTGCGTGAAAGCGCCCTGCCCCCTCCGCGCTAATATCACTAGAGGGCCTGGCCCATCGACACGGGGCCAGCACTGGCCAGGCCAGTGGGGGTGACACACACGCTTACTGCTCGGGCAGCAGGGCCCCCCTGAGAGGGCCCAGCCACTGCACACCCCAGCTTGCCATCCAGTGGCATTCCGGGGTTCGCCAGGCGGAGCACTGCGCGACCTGGCACTGGATGGGAGCGGAGAGCAGATGCCGGAGCCCTGCTGGCTCAAGGGAGGGTGGCTGAAGGTAAGTGGGCAGCCACCCCTCCACAGCCCCCAGATCTCCCGTTGCTTCGATGGACGCTTGTGCTATCAAGTCCCTGCCTGCCCCACAGGGGAGGAGACCCTTCTCCCAGCCTACACCAACCTCCCACGGGCCACACGACCAGTCACACGGCTCCTGATGCAGAGAAAGAGAGAAAGCGTCTGGCTGTGGGCCTGGCCACAGCTGCTCCCTGGGATCCCAGCAAGGGGGTGTAAGATCTGCCCTTTCTCCGCCAGCAGCAGAGCACACGTTTACAAGCGGGGCTGGCTGCGCTGCCTGGAGTTACGGTTGCCTGACACGACCCATTATAAGCCTGTTTCCCGTTGCTAATGACTTTGCCAAACTTGAGCTGCCTGGGCTGAGATTTGCCAAGTCGGTGCCTGCTTCTGGCTGGCTCATTCAGGGCGTCGCCACAAGAACATGCTGCTCTTTTGGAGAGCCAGCTCAGGCGCCAACAGGTAAAAACCATTTCTCTGGAGAGCTCTGGTGCCGGGGGGGGTGCAGCAGGTACTGGAAAGTTGGCACGAGGATAGTCCGGGGGTCAGGGAGGCACCTTCCGCTGTCTGGGAAAACCTGGTCAGAGGTGGCCAAGTTCTAACCTGTAGAGTAGTCAATCCCCAATTGACATGTCCTGTGCAGCTGGGTGCTGGCTTGAGCCTTCCTTTTCTGCACTGAGCACGCTCCTCCAGCCCCACTGAGCGCCCCGCACAAAGACAACATGGATCCTTCACCTGCTGCTCTCCCTCATCACAATCCCCCGGCCTACGGAAAGCGGCACTTGGCCAGGAGCCGGGAGAAGGAGAGTTCTTACCGCACCTCTTCTCCTGAGGCTGTTCCTGGGTGCACGTCCCTTCCTCTGACCAAGGCCTCGTTGCCCCACACTGGGAAGCAGGCCAGTATCAGCCTGTAACTTTGCAGAGCCGGGAGCGTAACAGTGGGTAACGGAGCAGACCCAAGTCTCAGCCGCTTAGCTCTGCTTGAGGTTAAGATTTTGCCATGAGTGCTGTTAGTAAAAGTCACGGACAGGTCGTGGGCAACAAACAAAAATTCACGGAAGCCGGTGATGTGTCCTTGACCTTTACTAAAAATACCCTGGGGTCGGGGGGACTAAAAGTCAGAGCCCCGCCGGGGGCTGACCGCTGGCCGCTGCTTCTGCCCCAGCCACTGCTCCTGTGATGGGGGCTGACCCAGCCCGTTGCTGCTTCGGCCCCAGGGGCTGCACCTGCGGCAGGGGCTGACCCAGCCCAGCCGCTGCGCCTGCCCTGGGCTGCTACTCCTGGGCAGGGGCTGACAGTTGCTCCAGCGCCGCTGTGGCCGGCTGAAACCGAAGAAGTCATGAAGGTCTATTAAAGTCAGAGAATCCGTGACCTCTGTGACAGAATCGGATCCTTAGCCACGCTGCCTCGCAGAAAGAACCTGCATATCTTTGGCCTTGGCCAAGCTGTCTGTAAAGTGGGGCTACTCATGTATAAATAACCCAGTGTGTTTTGCATCTGCCTCTAGTGGCTGCTTCACAGAGGATATAACCTACCACTGCTGCTAGCTAATGTAGTTCCTCTGTTAGCACAAGTGATAGAGGTTTGCCCTGCACCCAGAAGTTCTGAGTTCAAACCCTGCTGGTGACTGAGGCAAAGACGCTCACAGTTGTATATAAATGAATTTTTCCCTCCATTTTTCTGTTTTCAAAAAAAACGCTAGGAAATTCCATCTCCGTAGCTAGGAAACCCGTGCACTGAACAAGGCATGGTCCTGTGGGAAACTCACCCAGACAAACCCAGTGCCAGAGTAGACACCCCAGGGACGAGGGAAGGCTCATTTCTGGCATTTCCAGACTCCTGAGTGCTCAACTTTGTAACCTGGTCCCATTCTTTTCTGACAGTTTTGTGTGTGGCCAGATAAATACAGCATGGTAGGAGACAGCATCCAGGTGCTGCACCACATCGGCTCTCCCCACCACTCTGAGCCCAAGCGGGCCTGACACTTGGAAAAATGGACAACCTGATCAATCTGGCTCAGGGTAACCTTGTGTGACGGGGTGTGACACCGCCATGCAGCGTGTGGCTGGGTGAGGGTTAACCCCGTGAGGAACGCCGACCACACCACGACTGCCCATCCACAAGGGGCACACGGCTGGGCTGCCCTGTGTGCCATTTTCTCCTCCTCCCCAGGTGCCAGAAGGAGGATGATTGCTATGACTCTACAAGGACATGTGATGAGACCACGTCTCTACACTCCATCTTGGGAAGTGCTGGACCCAGGCGAGAGGGATTGGGACAACTGGGGATTCCAAGCTGTGAGCAAGTGCAGTTTGCCCCCTAAGAATCTGCAGCCTGCCTGTATCATCTCTTAGGGTGAGAATCTGCTATTCATATCCAATCTATCTAGCATATTAAGCTTAGTTTGCGTTTTTTGTTTATTTGCTGGGTGATCTGCTTTGATCTGTTTGCTATCCCTTATACTCACTTAAAATCTATCTTTTGTACTTAATAAAACTTGTTTTTGCTTCATCTAAACCAGTGTGTGGGAATCATAACTCAGGGGCAAAGGCTGTTGCATATTCCTCTCCACATTGAGGGAGGGTGCACTGTACAGTTCCCTGTGCAGCGCAAGATGGTATAATTCTGGGTTTATATTCCAGAAGGGGTGCATGCCTGGGGAGCTGGGAGTTGCCTTAACTGTAGCCTTCCTATGCAGGGGCTGGTCAGAGAGCCTGTATGTAACTGCAGCTGCGTGTGTCCCTACCTGTGTGTGTGCTGGTGAACATGCAGGCTGGAGAGGGCTTTGTAGCTTGTCACAGCAGTACAGTGTGAGAGAGAGCCCAGGCTGGTGGGTCAGGGGGCTCAGCGGTACCCCAGTTCCACGTGGCGCCCCAGGGGAGAACCCGTCACACCCATCCCATGCCCAGGCCAGCTGTTCCAATGGGGCGTTATCCTTGCTGGGAAAAAATTTGCTTATTTCCAGTTTGAACTTTGCCGACATCAACTTCCAGCCACTGGCTCTTGTTCTGCCTTCGTCTGGGAGATCAAATCTCCGCCCCGCTTAGGCACTTCTGGGCTGTGAACCGTCTCTTTGCTAAGCTATGCAGAATGAGCTTCTCCAGTCTCTCACTCCAGGCCGGGTTTTCCAGACTTAAAATCCCTGAAGTTCTGTGCAGATAGAGAACAAGTCCCGGGCATGCTGAGGTGCCGCTGTCAGACCCAGCGCCAGCCAGGTGGGGTGCTGGCGAGAGGGCACCCACTGAGGGCCCGTGGGAGACTGGGCAGGACCTAGCCATGCCAGGAGCTCTTTGCCGGTGCGACGCACAGGGAGAGCTGGCCCCCGTTCTGAGCACAGCCTGGCCATGCTGCACACCCAGCGAACTGCACGGCAAAGGCTCGCACGGATGGGGCTCAGGCTCACAGGGACAAAGGGAACTGCCCAAGGTCACACAGAGAGTCTGTGGCATAGCCCAGAATTGAATCTGGGTCCCCCGACTCCCAGCCAGGTCCCGAATCCTAAGGCCAGGTGGGAGACACACCGTCAGCGGGAGGGAAATCCAGGTACCTCGACACTGCTGCCATGCCCAGGGCCACACACACGAGTGCCCTGAACAGTGCGAGGCTGCACGGGGGGGACAGTAAGGCAGAGGGGAGGGGAGAGGAGCTTGGTTCCCCCAGGCACTGCGGGAGCAGCACCTATCACCCCGTAACAGGACACCAGGAACAGATGGGGGCTGAATGGAGACAAACAATGGAACAGCTGACCAGGGGGGAGGGGGGCAGAGACTCCATCACGCAGGGTGAATCCAGACCGGGTGTCTCTCTAACACACCTGCTCTAGCTTTGCCAGATGGGCTGGGCTGGAGTCCCTGGGCGAGGGTCCCTGCCCTGGGCTCTGCAGGAGGCTGGATGGGATGGGCAGGACGGTCCCTGGGGCTTTCACGTCTAAGGACCCAACCCCAGCCCAGCAGCCTTTCCTGTCTGTGACAAAATGAGTTTTCTTAATGTTCTGTATGAACAGATGCCTCAGTTTCCCTTGTGTGCCTCAGTTTCCCTTGTGTGTTGCACAAGTCTCTAGGTGGTGGGATAAGGGTGTGTGATCAGAGACCCCTAGAGGGCAGGTGTGACTGCCAGAGAAGGCCGGGGTCGACACTGTATCCTGGCAACTGATGGCCGGACCCCCTGCCACGAGTTGGCGAACGAAGCGAGAGGTGGAGACCAGGTGACCAGTTTGCCCAGGAAAGACACAAAGGCCGGAGTAGCGGCAGCTGGGTGTGCCTGAGGCTGGGTGGCTGGAAGCGAGTCAGTCTCCTGGTTTGGGACTCAGGGGGGAGAGCCCAGGGCTCTGGATCCCCCCAAGATGGACTTGGCTGAATGTTCCTGCTCCCTGTGCTCACAAGCTCTGCTCTATGCTAGGCTCCTGGTGACTAATAACCCGTCTGTCCCACGCTGGCCGGGAGTCACTGCCGGCTGCGGAGTGGGGGGCAGGGCCCTTTGGGGGCGTGTGAGGCTTCCCCGGGTGTCCCCTACTCGCTGCGGGATGCTCACGGTGTGAACAGGGGCTGAATGCTCCGAGGTCAGACCCAGGAGGAGGGGGCTTGCCCTGGTGAGAGCACGTCCCAGGGGAGTCACGCTGACAGAGGGCCCCGTCTGACTTCATTCCCAGGGGTCCAGAGCACCCAGCCCCTGCACCCAACACCATCCAAGGGGATATGCACACGGCAGCCCTGCCCCACCTTCCGCAGAGCAGGGGGGTCTCACTCCCACCGCTCACAAGCAGGCCCAGGCCCCAGCCACAGGCCCTCCAAGGGGCTCTGCAGGCAGAGCAGGCTGGGCCAAGCACTCACCACTTTGAGCTCAGGCACCGAGCGGCTCAGGGTCCATTCCTGGCTGTTCACAAACGAATCTGCAGAACAGAGAAAAGACGCCGTCAGCCCCTGGCTGGGGAGTTGAGTCATCAGCCCCCAGCGTCCCCACCCTGCCCTGCCCTCTGCCCGCAGGGACGCCCTGGGCTCCCACCCCACACGGAGAGGAGAGAACTGAAACACCCTCCCAGCACAGCAGCCACCTCCCTGCCCTGGTCTGGGCCGCTGCACCCGAGCTCAGAGAGGCCACTCACTGAGGGGGGAGCAGCACAGGGCCCTGACTGAGCCCAGCAGCCACCAAGGCGTAGGCCCCAGGTCTGCACTAGGAGCTCTGCTGGGAGCACCCCTTCCCCAGCACCCCCTAGACCAGAACTGTGCAGGGGTGACCTCCAGGGGCACTCAGACCATGCAGCACCCCCCTTCCCCAGCCCTGTGGGCTGGAGGGAGAAGGAAACTCCAGGGAGGAGCCAGCCCCTTGGGGCCACAGAAAGTGAAGTTGGCAGCAGCAGGCAGAGAACAGCTACACCAGGGGCTGCAGCGCTGGGCGGGAAAATCAGCAGGAGCCGTGGGCAGGGCGACCAGACGGCAAGTGTGAGCAGTGGGGGAGGGACGGGGGGGACAGGCGCCGATAGGAGACAAAGCCCCGAATACTGGGACTGCCCCATAAAATCGGGACAGCTGGTGACCCGGGGGGGGGGGGGGGGGGGACGGCTGGGGGGCGGGGGGGGCGGGGGGGCGGGGGGGCGGGTGGGGGGACGGAGGGGGAGGAATGGGGGGGGGGGCGGGGGAGAGGCAGGGAAGATGCAGCCAGAGCCGTG
>NW_020664629.1:111924-115101 GCF_002925995.2 Terrapene triunguis | reverse complement strand
GGGACGCAGTGCGAGGAATAGGCGGGCGGGCGGGGGAGAGGCAGGGAAGATGCAGCCAGAGCCGTGATGCCAGGGGACAGGTGAGGGGACGCAGTGCGAGGAATAGGCGGGCGGGGGCCGGGGGAGAGGCAGGGAAGATGCAGTCAGAGCTGTGATGCCAGGGGACAGGTGAGGGGACGCAGCGCGAGGAATAGGCAGGCAGGGGCAGGGGCCGGGGGAGAGGCAGGGAAGATGCAGCCAGAGCCGTGATGCCAGGGGACAGGTGAGGGGACACAGCGCGAGGAATAGGCGGGCGAGCGGGGGCCGGGGAAGGGCAGGGAAGATGCAGCCAGAGCTGCAGGACACTCGTCACCAGGACGTTTTACACTGTGGGCTGGACTTTCTCCCGGACGCTGACCGGCCATTCACTCCAACCCAGCCAGTCTGCTCACCTCAGGCTCTGTCCAGCTGCCCTGCCCCCTGTTCGGCTGCCCCCCTCGTTAAACCCCAGCCAACGTCAGAGCCAGCCCAGGGGCTGCCTCGCCCTGTCCCGTGCCCCAGCCTGTCCCAGTTCTGGTGGGAAGGGGCTGTTACTGCCTGTGCAGCGCCCAGCACCCCAGGCACCATTGCTGGCCAGGCCCGCGGCACTCAGCCCCGGCCCTCCTCCCATTCCCCATGGTGCTGCTGCCTCCGCTGCACCCCTCCGCCGGGCTATACAGCCTCCCTGCGCCGGCCGCCTTCTCCCCACACAGAGACCAGCACCCGCACCCCCTGCGGACACCCCCAGCCCTGCCGGAGCGGAATCAAATGGCCCCCAGCCCATTGTTCTGGCACCTGTGGCTCCTCCCCTGCCTAAGAACCACCCAACAAGTTCACAACCGTGCCACCCAAACCAGTTGTGCAAGTCGAGCAGCTGTTGGTCCCGGCCCCGGCCAATGCTTCACCCCTCAGCCCCCCCGCACACGGGACGCCGAGCCTGAGCAGAGCGGGAAAGCGCCAGCAACAGAAGGGTTTCCAGCCCAGCCCCCCGGGCAAGCCTCGGTCTCCTGTACATGCTGGGGGGCAGCGTGACAGGCACGCACCCCATGGCAATGGGGCCTGGTCTGGGAACACAGGAAACCCACCCCTGCCCAGCCAGGCCGGTCTCCACCAATCACCAATGACAGCCAGCCCTTACCTACTGCAGCAGGAGAGCTCAAAGCACCTCACAAAGGAGGTCACAGTGTCATTAACCACGTCTTACAGATGGGGAAACTGAGTCACAGCGAGGCAAAGGGACTCGCCCGAGGTCCCCCCTGCCATGGCAGAGCTGGGAAGAGAACCCAGGTCTCCTGTGTCCCAGGTCAGCCTCCCAGCAGAGCTGCCCTGACCAGAGCTGCAGAGCAGGGGCCCAGCTAGTCGGGGAGCTCAGCAGGACCCAGCACAGGAGCCATTTTTCTATCCCTTTCAAACAATGGAAATTAAATGCAACAACCTGGGCAGGCAGCCGCCAAGCCGCAGTGGCCTCTGCCCCCATCACCGCCTCTGGGGCAGGCAGGCTGCACCGTCCAGGCCAGCTTTGGGTTGCTGGCCAGTGCTTTAAGCCAGCAGCCGCCTGGTGCCATGACACAGCTGTCTGCACCCCCTGCGACGGCCGACTGAGCTCAGCTGGGCCCTTAGCGCTTATAGGGGGGATTTAGGGTCCCTGAGAAGGGGAGCTCCTGTCGGAGGAGGGAGAGGCTGCCCTGCCCTTTCTGCCTAGCCCAGCATGGACCTTTTGCATGGACCCGTGCCACTGCATGGACCCATGCCACTGCATGCACGAGGGCTTACTGCAACCACACCCATCAGCATGTCTGAGCGCTCACCAGTGTGCCCGCACCACTGCGCCACGCCAACTACTGCATGTGAGCACTCACTGGTGCACCCATGCCACCACACCCATGCCCATTAGCATGCACAAGGGCTCACCACTGCACATGCACCACTGCACCCATACCCTCTAGTGTGCACGAGCACTCACGGGTGCACATGCACCATTGCACCCACACCCATTAGTGTGCATGCACACTCACCAGTGTGCCCGCACCACTGCACCACACCCACTACTGTGCATGCACACTTATTGATGTGCTCACGCCACTGCACCCGCACCTTCTAGTGTGCCTGAGCACTCACTGGTGCGCTCACGCCACTGCACCCGCACAGTCTAGAGTACATGGGCACTCACTTGTGAGCCTGCACCACTGCACCCTTGCTTGCTAGCGTGCGTGAGTGCTCACCAGCGTGCGTGAGCCCATTTGTGCATGTGCAAGCTGGGCCACTTTTCAGCTCACAAATCTCTCCACGGGCCCAAGCGAAGCCCACAGGCGTGGGAGGATGGAAACGGAGCTGTGTCGGGGCTGGAGCCAGCCCACTGTGGGGGTATGGAGGACGCGTTTGACGCCCCAGGCTCACATCCCAAATCAGGTCCCTTTAAGACACTCTGGGTCCCACCTTTCAGCAGCCATCACGCAAGGGCCGAAATGGACCTCCTGGGTCTTCGATGCCAGTCCCCGTGGCCAGCCGTCACCCATCACGTCATTCCCATCACAAAACTCACCACGCTCCGCCTTTAAGCTCGTGAGCTCGTTTGCACCCTCTGCTTCTACTGGGAGGCTGGTCCAGAACCTGCCTCCTCCCAGGTTAGAAACCCGCTTCTCATTTCCTGCCTCAGTTTACTCCCTGCCAGTTCGTCCCCATTTGTTCTTGGACCAACGCTGTCCTTTAGCTTCACTAGCTCTTCTCCCTCCCTGGCATTTACACTGAGGTATTTCTAGGGCAATCAGCTCCCGTGAGCCTTCGTTGTGCTGGGCTAAACGAGCCAGTCTCCTCTCCAGAGACCACCCCTCCAATCAGCGATTAGCCTAGCTGCCCGTCACTGCACCTGCTCCAGTCTGGATCCTTCTTTCTTGAACACAAGTGACCAGAACTGCACGCAGCGCTCCAGTGCCTTGTGCAATGGGATTAATACTTCCCTGTCTCGACTGGGCATACTTGCCTGATGCATCCTAGAATCACAGCTGCTTTAAAAAAAGAACACGGTTGCATCTCATCCTGTGATTGACTGATACAGTCAGGTCTTTCTCCTTCTCCCTGGCCAGAGCTCCAAGCCCGGAACCCCTCCCCTGTTTAGATTCATAGATTCTAGGACTGGAAGGGACCTCGAGAGGTCATCGA
>NW_020664629.1:99907-101924 GCF_002925995.2 Terrapene triunguis | reverse complement strand
GCGACTTGAAGTCTTTAGATCACGATCTGGAGACTTCAACAGCAGAGTTAAGGGAAAGTGGGGGGGTCAACTTTTGTGGCCTGCATCATGCGGGGGGTCAGACTAGATGACCATATTGGTCCCTTCTGACCTTAAAGTCTATGAGTCTATGAACCCCTGGGTAACCGACCTGAGCCCCGGTGGAGTCGCAGGAAGGATAAGGAATTGCCGCCACTGCAGAGGGGGCTCTGGGCAGAGGTCTGCGCTCCGTAACAGAAGCCCATCTCCGCCGTCACAGAACAGGGCTGGGAAAAGTCGGGAAATCAGACACGACGAGCACTTGCTCTGGCCCAAGGGCTGTGTTAAGACATAGCTGGTAAGCCCAGGAGAATGGAACCCAAAGTTAACGGCGCACAGTGGGTGGGCTGGAAGTCAGACCTAACTGGAGAACTAATGAGGGCTGGGCTGTTCCTCCATCATCCCCTGGTGGCACCTTCCGATGGAGATTCTGCTGGGCAGGGCAGGAAGGGGAGTCCAAATGGCTGAGACGGTGGAGTCAAAGAAGCCAGCTTCACCCAGGGCTGCTTCCCCTGTCCAGATCCTGGGAGACATCCTGACCAGACGAGGCCAGAGAGAGGGACCCAGGTGACAGCGCCACCTCCACCGTCTGTGGCTAAATCCCAAACACCATGTGAGACGTGGGTTCCTGCCCCATGTCCGTTCCCTCCCCCGGTGTTTCTTCTCCTTCCTGGCCCTCTCGTTTTGCCTTCTGTGTAATAATCTGGCTTTGCTGGCCAATGCTGTCTCTTCTGCGGCACTGCCGAGCCCGTGACCAGAGGGAGCTGAAAGCCAGGCCCGAAAAGAGCCGATGCGGAGACACACAGGCTCCCAGGTGTCCGAGTGGCGGATCCGACCATGCTGGGTCTGCTGGAGCAGCAAGGCTGCAAGCGACAGTCGGCACCAGACAAACGCTGCATTTTCTGTCTTTGCTGTTCCTTCCTGCTCCCTTCTGTGAGCGTTTGGCTTAAAGGAAGCGGGACTGGGCTTTACCAGCAGCAGCCCAGCCCAGCTAACTTCTTTTCTCCCCCAAAGGGACAGTTACCACCATCTTTAACATCACCTTAGCGACCGTCACACAGGGAGGGAGAGCTCCTTCGCAGCTCCCTGGGAAAGGCAACACGGGACATGGTTCCATACGCGCCTCACTCAATGTTCTGCAGTTCATAAGCTCTAGCCGTTTTCCTGCACTTTCTGGGTCTTCGCTAGCCGGTTACAGAGATTACCATGGGGCCAAGCAGGCCAAGGTCTCCGCACCCCAAGCCCTGAACCATTTCGCTGGTCAGTGCTGGACAGGGACAGGGGCATGGTAACACGGGACTTCGGGCCTCGGTATTCCACTGAAATTAACCCAACAGAAGGCTCTGGCCCGTGTGCGCAGGACACCAGACGGTTCCTTCTGCCTCTACCATGTACAACAGCCCCCCGAGCTCTGTCTGGAAGCTCTGGGCAGCTACGCAGCAGGCGGGAGTGGGGGTTGGGGAGAGGACGCAGGTTGCACGGCCCAGGCTGCTCCTCGGACTGGCGACCTTCCTGCAGCTAGCAGTGGCAGCAGGTGCTGCTCAGCCGGCCAATTGCTGTGCGCAGGCATCTCCTCCCCACGCAGACACGGACTGGCAGCCCTGCCAAAGGAGGGCACTTAATAATTACCTAACGCTGGAGTCACTGAGGGACTAATCAGCACATTGAACCTCCGGGCACTGAAATCCCACCCCTAAAACTAGGCCAGAGGCTGAACAAACCTGCTGTGTCCCCAGAGCGCCAACTGAGCCCAGCTCCAAAGGAGCCAAGCGTCGAGGGGAGCCCGGCTCCCCAGCACCACGGGGAGGGGCAGCAGGACACCGGAGCCTCAGGGGGAGCCCGGCTCCCCGGCACCACGGGGAGGGGCAGCAGGACACCAGGGCGTTGGGGGGAGCCCGGCTCCCCGGCACCATGGGGAGGGGCAGCAGGACACCAGGGCGTTGGGGGGAGCCCGGCTCCC
>NW_020664629.1:81704-99807 GCF_002925995.2 Terrapene triunguis | reverse complement strand
GGGGAGAGGCAGCAGGACACCAGAGCATTGGGGGGAGCCCGGCTCCCCGGCACCACGGGGAGGGGCAGCAGGACACCAGGGCGTTGGGGGGAGCCCGGCTCCCCGGCACCACGGGGAGGGGCAGCAGGACACCAGGGTGTTGGGGGGAGCCCGGCTTTTTTCATCTTACTGTACATGAGTAAGATGAAAAATCTTCCTCTTCTCCCAGCCACTTCCCATTAGCTGTGGAAAGCACTCTCGTCCCAGCAAATCCTTCTATTTCACACAGCCAAGCTTCCCGAAGGTCCGACTCTAAAAGGGGGAGATCTAGCATCGGGGGGTTCTATATTGCACCTATCCTGACAGAAGCGAGGAGCCGGTCACAGAACTAAAAGTGAGTGGTTCTTAATCAAGTTCGTTATGTGCAAACAAACTAAAGTCCAGATCAGTAATATACATGGGACAACCCAGGTAATTGTAGATCTATCAGTATATATCAATCTATATACTTGGGGCTTTCAGAAGGCCAATTTCACAAAGCTGAAAACAATTATCAGCCACCTCACCTCGGAGGAAGAATTCAAACTGAAAATATAAATGACCATTTGGAATTATTTATTTAAGAACATTTTGCTACATGCCCCAAAAGCCACAAGTCCACAATCAAAAGGGAAGGCTGCACTAGCTAAAATGACAACTCAGTTCAGAAGGGAAGCAAAAGGCAACAAAAAATAAAAAAACAACAGATAACAAATGGAAGCAAGGGGAAGCGTATATTAATGAATACAAATCAGAAGATCGGACTTGTAGAAAGTGATAAGGGAAGAAAAAGGATACAAGGAGGAATCTCTGGCCAGAAGGTGGTGTTTTTTCAGTATATTACAAACAAAAAGAACCCTAACAATGGTCCATTACTACTGTAGATGGAAATGGTAGAATTATCAATAATGCAGAAAAGGCTGAAGTGTTCAATACGTATTTCTGTTCTGTATTTGGGGCAAAACAGAGGATGTAATCATAGCACGGCAATGACGACGATGACATCAGGAGGATGCTACAGGAGGAGGTTAAACAGCAGCTACTAAAGTTAATAATTTTTAAATCAATAGGTCCAGATAACTTGCACCCAAGAGTTTTAAAAGAGCTGGCTGAGGGGCTCGCTGGACCATTAATGTTGATTTTCAGTAAGTCTTGGAACATTGGGGAAGTTCCAGAGGATTACAAGAAAGCTACTGATGTGCCAATATTTAAAAAGGGTAAATGGGATGACCCAGGTAATCGTAAATCTATCAGTCTGCCCTGATCCTGGGCAAAATAATGGAGTGGCTGACCTGGGACTCAATCAATAAAGGATTAAAGGAGGGTAATGTAATTAATGTCAATCAACACCAGTTTATGAAAAATGGAGCCTGTCAAACTAACCAGTTATCTTCTTTTACTGAGATTACCAGTTTGACCGATAAAAATAGCATTGACTGACTGACAAGTCTCCAAATGTCACATGTAGTGTTGTTGTAGCTGAGTTGGTCTCAGGATATTGGAGAGACTGGGGGGTGAGGTGATATCGTTTATTGGACCAACTTCTGTTGGGGAGAGAGACGAGCTTTCGAGCTACACAGACCTGAAGGAGAGCTCTGGGTAACCTTGAAAGCTCGTCTCTCTCACCAGCAGAAGTTGGTCCAATAAAAGATATCACCTCACCCACCAGGTCTCAAAATGTAACCGTGAACAGGGAATCATCATCGAGTGGTAGTATTTCTAGTGGGGTTCCACAGGGATCGGTTCTTGGCCCTGTTGTTTAACATGTTTGTCATCACTGACCCAAGTTTGTAAGCAAAGATTAGAGAAGCGGTAAATGATGAAGAAGACAGGATACAGACCAAAGCCTGATCTGGATCACTTGGTAAACTGGGAGCAACTAAACAATATGCATTTCAATCTGGCCCGTGTAAAATAATACAACCAGGAACAAAGAATGATGGCCATGCTTACAGGATGGGGGACTCTAGCCTGGGAATCGGGACTTGGGGGTCATGGCAGATAATCAGCTAAACAAGAGTACCCCCCGTGCTACACTGTGGCCAAAAGGGCTAATGCCATCCTAGGAGGTAAGAGCGGGAATCTCGAGGAGGAGCAGAGAGGTGCGATGCTGCTGGGATATGGTGTCTAGTTCTGCTGTCCGCAGTGCAAGAAGGATGTGGATACATTGCAGGGGGTTTAGAGAAGGATTGGAAAACCTGCCTTATGACAGGCTCGAAGAGCTCACTCTCTAGCTGAACAAAGAGCAGGTTCTGGGTGATCTGATCGCAGTTTACAGCTACCGACATGCGGAACAAACACCTGACAATGGGCTGTTCCGTCTAGCAGAGGGAGGTCTGACCCGATCCAGCGGCTGGAAGCTGAATCTAGCCGAATTCAGACTGGAAAGAACGTGTACATCTTTGGACAGTGAGGATAATGAACCAGTGGAACAACTTGTGACGCTGGCAGACCAGGTGCCAGCTCCTGCCAAACCAGGTGCAAGCTCCTGCCAAGGACCCTGTGTCTCACTGAGCACTGACAGATACCTAGCCGGGCTCCAGCTGGCTCACCTGGGTGTTAGCATTGTTAGAACAGAAGCACAGAACGTGGCTAGTGGTCAGACTGTATGGAATGCTTGTAAACTGCGACCGGCATTAACCTCCCTTAGAACGGCCGTACCCCGTGTCGTGAGGTGTTATCTGAGCGGTTGTATTGTGAGCCTCCGTGTCAGTGTACGTCACCAGACAGGAGACGTTAACCTAGCGCGCAGCGCTGCTCTCCAGCAGAGGCGTTACGTCCTGCCCAACAGGAAACGGCCATCGACAGCAGACCCACAATTGTGGGAGGACAAAAGACGTTTGTTGTTTTGCCCCCCCCCCCCCCCCATTCCCACGAGGACGAGTCGTGCAAGGGGACTCCTCCAGTCAGCTGAGTTTGCAGCTCAGAGCACACAGGAGGAGGGGAATAAAAACCCCTGGATCTCTGTGCTGCATGGGGGCGGGGCGGGGGGGGGGGGATTCCAGGCACAAACAAGGGATCCCCCGTGCTCAGCCTGGGCTAGCCCTAAAGGTCACACACGGCTTGCTGATTCTAGACGCTTCTATTACTTTTTGAAACTTAAGACTGAAACTCGTGTGTGTGTGTGTGTGTGTTCGTTCACCTGCTTTAACCTCGTAAATAACTCGTTTCCTTTTCCTCGTTAACATGTCTGTCACTAGTTTTTTACAGGATTGCCTTGTCTTTTTGATGTAAGAGCTAAGGCACAACTGACCTGGCCCTTTCGACCTGAATAGTGCTAAAAACAACGAGGAGTCCTGGTGGCACCTTAGAGACTAACACATTTATTTGGGCACAAGCTTTCGTGGGCTAGAGCCCACTTCATCAGATGCCCGTCTCTAAGGTCCCACCAGGTCCTCGTTGTTTTTACTGACACAGACTAACCCGGCTGTAACCTGACTCTTGCGGGGACCCGTCCATCTATCACAGGCAGGCTCTGCTGGGCGCTGAGGCAGACTGGATACCAAGGCGACTGTCGGTGACTCCACGGCCAGGCTGCTGCAGTCCCTGAGGAGTTCACACTTGCGAAGCACAGAACTCATGGCCAGGGTGGGTTTGTGCGCGGCTCCTTGCCACCCTGCCCTGAGGTGGGTGCTCACGTGCGAGACACAGCAGGCAGCTTTGCACAGCTAACCAAGGGTTGTGGTGGTTTCTCCGTTACTGGCACTGTTTAAATCAAGACTGGATGCCTTGTAAAGCTAAGCTCTAGTTCCAACCGGAATTATCCTGGGGAGTCCTATGGCCTGCACAGGAGCTCAGCCTAAACCTTCCGGCCTCACAACCAGGAGTCTATTCATCCTCCCAGCACGCAGGGCCCAGCTCTCTGTCTGACCGACTGAACAGCCCTGTCGGGTCTCCACGTCGGTACTTACCGACTGTGATCACCTTCCCTTCGTTAGCGAAACAGACTGGACTCCGTGAGTCTGGCACTATCACCATCCCCCGGACCTCTTCTCTGAACCCGCTGCAATTTATCAACAGCCTTCTGGGAGTGCTGACCCAGGATTCCAGCAGCGGTCGCACCAGTGCCAGGCAGAGGTAAAATCACCTCTCCTCTCCCAGAGTCCCCAGGACTGCATTAGCCCCTAGCTACAGCATCGCACCGGAAGCTCATGTTCAGCTGATTATCTACCCCCAACATCCCCAAGTCCTTGTCAGAGTCCGATTCCCAGGATAGGGTCCCCCATCCTGCACGTATGGCCCACAGCCGTTATTCCTAGAGGTATGACTTGACATTGCCTGTATTCAAACGCATATTGATACTAGTGCCTGGTTTAGCAAGTGCTCCCGATCACTCTGCCAGTGCCCTGTCCTCTTCCTTACCCCCCCACCCCAGTCTGTGAGTCACCTGCAAACCCTCAGTGGGGAGTTTATGTTTTCTTCCAGGTCACTGATAAAAACGCTCAACAGTGGAGGGACCCCCTAGAAACAGACCCGCTGCAGGATGATTCCCAGCTACATTCTGAGAGCCAGTTTTTAATCCATCGAACGCGTGCCAGGTTAATTTTATATCGTTCTATGTTTAATCCAGATGTCACGTGGGACCAACACAAGTGCCTTACAGACGTCTAAGTCTTTGTGCCGACACCGTTACCAACAAAGGGGTGATCTCATTAACAGAGAGCGAGACGGGCTCCCTCCTTCATCCTCTGTTCCTCGGTGCTGCAGACGGCTCCCCAGTCACACGCTCTGGTCCAAGCCGCAGCCGTGCTTGGGAGGCAGCTCCTGCATGGGGCGGCTGGCAAGTAGTAACAGGTCCCCCGCTGCAAGGGAAGGGGCCAAACCCTCCTCTGTTTGGGACGCACCCACATTCCTGAGCCATGAGCGCTGCCTCGCTGCAGCCTGGGAACCTCCTGCCTCGGAGCCCAGCAGCACTGAGCTCTGCACCCACCAGCTCCAGCCAGGGGACATGCCAGGAGGCAGCCCCAGGGAGCCCGGAGACCTGCCCCATCAGGCAACTGGGGCTCGTCTGTGCCGACAGAGCCCAGCCAGCCCCTCCCCTGGGAGGTGAAAGAAGCACAGAGGATGATGGCGTCAGCACCAGGGCCCCCCAGGATACGAGCCCCAGTGACTGCCTGACCCAGCCCATGCTGCCATCCCTTCGCTGCTCACCCAGCTCGGCAGCTCTAGCCCGCTCCCTCTTGTGACGCTTCCCAGGCCCAGAGCTGGCTCCAGGGTTGCCCAGAGCATAGGGAGTAGAAATGGCCCGAGGCCCCCTGGCTGGTCCCAGTCAGTCGCCAACAGGAGAGAGCAGCTCTGAGCCGAGAGCAGGACGGAAACCAGAGGAGTCCTGGGTCCGAGCAGGCACCTGGCGAACGTGGTGCCCTGACCCACTGGGGACCCATCTGTGAGAGCAGCTCGACCCCCCGCCTCTGCCCACCTGCCAGCATGCGCCACCCTGCAGCCCCTGTCCTCCGGCTAGCCCAGCGCCACCCCAGCCAGGGCGCCCCTCCCACCCCCACTCCGGGCTGGGCACACGCGAGGCTGCAGGTCACTGCCAGCCTCTCGCCCAGACCCAGGTCAGAGCCGCCTTGGGCGGGTTCAGCACCGGGGCTGCTCCGTGCCATGGCTCCAGCAGGCCAGAGGAGCCCTAGGCTCTGAGGAAGGAGCAGGCCCAAGGCGGCGCGAGCTGTGGGACAGACGGCGAGTGACAGCACCTGCTTCTGTCCACACAGACCTTGTGGTCGTTCATTGCCAGGGCCCCACAGGCGACGAGGGGGAGTGTCAGATTCCCGGGCCAGAAGGGACCCCTGTGACTGTCCAGTCTGACTCGTGTAGAACAGGCCAGGGAAAAGCAGGCCGTGAGAACGGCCTCGTCCGCCCATGCCCACGGCACTGCCCTGCCACAGGTCTGCCCAGCGGGGGCCTGGGGGTGAGCCAGCCGCCGCCAGGGAGAGGGGGCCAGTGCAGACCCTGTCAGGGAGATGCCCAGAGCGGTTCCTGCGCTGCCCGGGGAAGGAAGCTCTGAGACAGGCTGGGTGTGTCAGGCCCAGCCCCAGCCCGCGCACTGCCCAGGAACCTCATTCAGCGCGTGTGGCCAGACCTGCTAGAGCCCTCCAACCGGCGCGCGAGCCAGAGAACCTCCCTGTGGCCTTGTGCTCCATGCCCTTCGCCCCCCGTTCTCACCACAGCTACATGGCCCTGCCCGCTCCTGCTGAACCACTCGGGGTGGTGGGGCACCTCTCCCTGGAGAGCACCCAGGGGACCAAACGAGCCGCTGTTCGTTCAGCACCTGTGACGACAGCACCGCAGACTCCCCTTGGGAGGTGGGATCCAGCCCAGCCCCCCCCCCCCCCCCGCACACACACACACACACACACACACACACAACACCCCTCCCCCGCTCTCACCCATCCGCATTATGGCAGCGCCAGAGCCAGGCAATGAGACCAGGGCTACAGGAACCAGCATTTCAGCCCCAGTGCAGAGAAGGGCCCAAATGGGTCACCCCCCAGCAACTGTGACCATGGCCTGGGGCCCTCACTGGGACGGCTCTCACCACCCCTCCCACAGTCCCACAGGCCGGGGCTGTCACTGGGGACGCTCTCACCACCCCTCCCACAGTCCCACAGGCCGGGGCTGTCACTGGGGACGGCTCTCACCACCCCCGAGCCCCACACTCTCACTGGGGCAGGCTCTCGCTGCCCCCCGGCCCAGGGCGTCTCTCCCCAGCTGCCCAGCCCACCTGCCCCTCCCCAGCAGCCTAGGCTCCTCCCCACGGCACCGGAGGCGGGCAGCACTTACCCAATGCTCGCAGCGGGCTGCCCCCCACGGCCACAAGGAGGGGCTCGGCGCCTCGGGGGGACTCCTGGGGAGCAGCGCTGCCCCGGTCCCGCCTGCGGAAGCGGCCGGTGAGGAGTTTCCAGAGGCCGCCGGCCTGGCCGGAGCCTGAGCACGGCTTCCCGCCGGCTCGCCCGAACTCCGGGTACAGCAGGTCCCGCTTGCTGGGGCAGGTGTGCAGGGAGCTGGCGTCGCCCTCGCTCTTGGTGCGGAGGCGCGGCGGGCGCAGCAGCCCCCCCGACTCCGAGCGCCGCAGCTCCTGGCCGCGCCGCAGGCGGAAGCTGAAGCTCTTGCGCAGGGAGCTGAAGTTCCTCCTGGGGCCGGGGCTGCTGCGGCCACTGCCCCGGAAGATGTTCCAACGCCCGCTGCCCCACAGGGAGCTGCCCCGCAGGAAGCCCGAGGCCTCGGCAGCGGGCGGCTGCCGCCCCGAGGGCAGGCAGGTCATGCTGGCTGGGCGCAGGCGCTGCGCCCCATCTGCCCCATGAGCCAGGCCCCCCTCCTCCCGCCGGCGGGGAGGCCGCAGCCTGAAGAAGTCCAGCAAGCCGCTGCGGGCTCTGGCGGGGGGCGCTGGGAGCAGCAGGGCGCCAGGGCCTAGCCCGTTGCCCACCGAGCACAGGCTCTTGGGCCGTCTCTTCTGCTGCTGGGCGGCCGTGAGGGCAGCCTGCACCGCCGGGTCGCCCCGCAGGTCCAGCGACTCGCACATGCTCACGGCCCTGCGGGGGCACGCAGCCCCGGGCCGGGAGCTCCACGGCCAGCCCTCAGCCATGGTCAACTGCTGGGCTCTCCCTGCCCCATGCCCCAGACGCGCCCCAGCCCGGCCGGGGCAGCGCAGACTGTCAGCCGCCCCAGCGCTCCGGCTCCGTGCACCTTCGCTCAGCTCCTCCGCTCACACTGTGCCTGCAAGCCCAGACCTGGCCCCCGGCCGGCCGGCGCGCCACAAACTCCGGGGCTGGATCCTGCCCTGGAACGGGAGCCAGGCCCTGCACACACAGACCTCCCCTAGCCAGGGGCCACGGCCCCGCACCCACCCCAGCCGCTGCCAAGGGAGCAGAGGGCAGGAGGCCAGAGACCGCGCCCGCCCCCGTCCCTCCCCTCAGCACCAGCACAGCTCCCCCGCTGCCACAGCGGCTCCTCCCTAGAGCCACAGGCCAGCCTGCCCTGAACCCAGGGAGGAGCAGGGTGCAGAGCTGGCACTCCCGCCCACAGGAATCCCGGCAGAGCTGGCAGCACGGCGACCGGCAGGGCAATCGGAACAGCTGGGTTTTCCCTCCCCACACGCCGGGCCTCCTTGACACTTGCTCTCCGGCTGCCTGGGCCCAGGGGCACACCAGGGACTGCGAACGTGGGGGGGGCCAAGCCCATCCAGCTGGCCAAGGGAAGTGCTCTGCTCCAGTCAGAGGCCAAGGGGGGTTCTCACAAGTGGGGGGCATGAACCCCCATTTAAACAGTAGAGTGCAATGGCGCCCCCAGCACCCATGGCTAGGATCCCTGGGCTGGGCTCTGCGGTACTGTGAGGAGCCGTGGGTGCTCGAGATGTGAGGGCAGGCGAGCCGGGGTGGGCGTGAGTCAGGGACCGCAGCCTGGAGGAATCAGGGGCAGGAGTGCTGCAGAGTCCTGCCTTGGCCGTCCTCTCCCCCAGACACCCAGAGTTCAGGGCCCGCAGGGACCCTTCAGTCGTCTCGTCTGAGCTCCTGCACCGCACAGGGGAGGGAATCTCACCCACTTAGCCCGGACTGGCCAAGCATCTTCCAGCAGGTACCCGCCTGGCTCTGGAGACAGCCAAGTATGGAGACCCCACCGCTCCACGGGTTTGGGCCCAACACGTCCCTGAGTTAGCTGGGTTTTAACGTCCTGCCATCGGTCCTGTCCGGACTCTCTCAGCTACCTGACCCCCCGGCTGGTGTCCACAGGACGGTACCCACATGCTAACCGAGTCTCCCCTCCGGGGGCTGAGTGCCTCTCCCCGCCAGGCTCCAGCCCTCAGATCCTTTCTGGGGCTCTGCTCTGCACCCTCTCCCCTTATTCAGCACCCCTTTGAAATGTGGGCCCAGCCCCGACAGCGCTCCAGCACGGCTCTCCCCAGCCACGGGATCACACGCTGGAAGGGACCTCGAGAGCTCACCAAGTCCAGCCCCCTGCGCTCAGGCAGGGCCGACCGTTACCGAGACCCTCCCTGACAGGGGCTTGTCCAACCCGTTCTCAGAAACCCCCAGCCCCGGCTGGGTGCTTATCAGTAACAACTCCCCTTTCTACCCAGCGCTTTTCACCAGCAGATCTCCGAGTTTTCCACGTCTCTGTCCCCGCGCCGCCGCTGGCTACGGCCTCCCACGGGCCTGGCTACGCACCCGCTGGCTACAGCTTCCCACGGGCACGACACCCCCGCACCACCGCTGGCTACGGCCTCCCACGGGCCCAGCTACACCCCTGTGCCTCCCTGGCTACACCCGCACATCAGCCCAGCCCCACCCCAAGTGGCTGGGCAGGGCTGGTATCCCCATGGCACCAATGGGGAACTGAGTCACAGAGGAACCAAGTGACTTGCCCCAGGTCACACAGGGAGTCTGGTGGAGCAGGGAATCAAGCCCTGGTCTCCCAGGCCAAGGCCAGGGCCTGACCACTGTGCTCCCCTCCCTTTCCTCTCTACCCTTGGAGCTAGACAGGGTGTCCTAAGGGTGTCCTAAGATGGAACCTCAGTCTCTTTGCTCACCGAGCCTCCCGTGCACATGGAGAACAACTGACCCCCGCCCTCGGTGTAACAGCCTTAGGGTATCCGCAGGCTGTCCTCAGCCCTCTGTTCTCCAGACTAAACGCCCCCTCTTTTCACCTTCCCTCAGAGTCCGGTTTTCCAACCTTCCATCATTTTGTCGCTCTCCTCTGGCCTCTCTCCAGTTTGTGCACATCTTTCCTGAAGCGCAGTGCCCAGAACTGGACCCAGGACTCCAGCTGGGGCCTCACCCGTGCTGAGCAGAGCAGGACAACGACCTCCCATGTCATACACACGACACTCCCGTTAATACGCCCCAGAACGACAGGAACCATGTTCACAGCTACATCACGTTGGGTCATATTCCATTTGTGAGCCACTAGAACCCCCAGATCCATTCCCGCTGGCTACCGCCGAGCCAACCGTTCCCCAGCTCGCAGCTGTGCTGGATGCATGAATGCGCAGAGGTACCAATCCCACCCTGCTCCTGCGCACACATCCCGGATCGCACTGGCCCCGTGTGCCTCAGCATGGCCCAGGACTCCTGTTCAGCTGACTGCCGACTCTGACCCCTCCGTCCTTCCCAGGCTCCCGCCCCATCCTGCCCGTGGCCTGCACTCCTGGGGCGCTGTGATGGCTGCCCGAGCGGTGCCCGCCCGAGCGGTGCCCGCAGCACCCGGCTAGCTGCCGGGGCAGGACCAGGCACAACACTCAGAGCTACGTGCAGCAAGGCGAGAGGGCAGGGAGGGCTGGGAGGATGGCAGCACCCCAAGGGGCACAGCTGCCGCTTTGTTCAGATTGTCTGAGCCCCTCGTAGGGCCCCCGCGCCCAAGTTGCTGCACAGAGCACTGGCTGCTTGCGCAGGGCCGGCTCTGCAGTAACACACAGCAATGCACAGGCCAAGCTGTCCTGCGGGGGGCAGAGCACAGTGCCACCCTCGGGGCAGGGCACAAAGTGCACACAGGCTGTGAGTTCTGTACTTAGATCCACCAGCCGTGTGAAATCCTCAGGCGCGGTAACAGCCTGACCATGGGGTCAGACACTCCCCGGGGCACCCGTCTCTCTTGCCGCCTACGCACACCTGCCTTTGCGAGAGGTGCCTCTTACACCAAAAATCACAGCAACACTCAGGTCACTCCCCAGCCCAAAGGGCCAGTCACTTCCCCAGGTCAGCTGCACCGTAGAGCTCCCCTACAGACAGCGCTTGTAGCCAATCCCATAGTAAACAATCGGAAGATTTATTAACTAGGGTGAATTAACCAGGATTAATTAGGATTTATTAACTAGGAAAAGGAAACGAGTTATTTACAAGGTTAAAGCGGGGAAACGCAAACACACAAAAGGCAATAGGAGTTTCTATAATAAGCAAACTCTGTGTGTCCCTTCGGGGTAACTCCGGCAAAACACTGGGGGTCTCTTGCTTATGCCTAGAAAACCTTGCCCTTGAGAGTCCAAACTGCATAGTGACACAGTTATTCCCTGGGCAGGTGGAGGGTCCGCAGCTCCCGGCCTGCTCCAGCTTCTGGCTTGGCCAGGGTCGGGGTCTTGGGCAGAAGGGGGGGGCCTTGGCCCCCCACTTTTGTGCCCCTCCAAAAGCAGCCACATTTTAATTCCTGTGCACGCCCCTGCTCTCACCCAGCCTGGTTACAGTGACACGCCTGCAGTAGCCACCAGATGGCAGCAGAGCCGCTCGACGGTGAGACAGCCCAGCCGCACAGAGACCCTGCAGCCCATGCCCCGGCCTCCCTATCTGCAGCCCGCTCCCCGGGGCCCCTGGGTCTGCAGCCCCCTCCCCAGCCCCCCTATCTGCAGCCCGCTCCCCGGCCCCTCCGTCTGCAGGATGCGCCCCCGGCCCCTCCGTCTCCTGCCCCCTCCCCGGCCCCCCTGTCTGCAGCCCGCTCCACGGGGCCCCTGGGTCTGCAGCCCCCTCCCCGGGCCCTGGGTCTGCAGGATGCGCCCCGGGCCCTGGGTCTGCAGCCCACTCCCCGCCCCCCCCATCTGCAGCCCGCGCCCCAGCCCCTCCGTCTGCAGGACGCGCCCCGGCCCCGCTGTCTGCAGCCCCCTCCCCGGCCCCTCCGTCTGCAGCCCACCCCCCGGGGCCCCTGGGTCTGGAGCCCACTCCCCGGCCCCTCCATCTGCAGGACGCGCCCCAGACCTGACTCCTGGGCGCAGGGCACGTGTGTGTCAGAACCGCAACCGGGGCAGAGACGGGCAACAACCAAGTGGGGGGGATGGACCAGCTTTCCTCTGCGGAGAGAGTGAACAGACCGGGCTGCTCAGCTGGAAAAGGGACAACCGAGGGGGGATATGACAGGGGTCTGTACAATCATGGCTGGTGTGGAGAAAGTGAATAGGGAAGTGTTATTTATCCTGTCACATAACACAAGCACTAGGGGTCACCAAATGAAATGAATAGGCAGCAGGTTTAAAATAAACAAAAGGAAGTATTTTTTCACACAACGTACAGGCAACCGGTGGAACTCCTTGCCAGAGGATGTTGTGAAGGCCAAGACTATAACAGGGTTCAAGAAAGAACTAGATAAGTTCATGGAGGATAGGTCCATCAATGGCTATTAACCAGGATGGGCAGGGATGGTGTCCCTGGCCTGTTTGCCAGAAGCTGGGAATGGGCGACAGGGAATGGATCATAGAATCATAGAATATCAGGGTTGGAAGGGACCTCAGGAGGTCATCTAGTCCAACCCCCTGCTCAAAGCAGGACCGATTCCCAACTAAATCATCCCAGTC
Organism: Terrapene triunguis; assembly: GCF_002925995.2. Taxonomy (NCBI): domain Eukaryota; kingdom Metazoa; phylum Chordata; order Testudines; family Emydidae; genus Terrapene; species Terrapene triunguis. The sequence continues at coordinate 87,518 of NW_020664629.1, read as the reverse complement.
AGGGCTTTGTCAAGCCTGACCTTAAAAACCTATAAGGAAGGAGATTCCACCACCTCCCTAGGTAACCCATTCCAGTGCTTCACCACCCTTCTAGTAAAAAAGTGTTTCCTAATATCCAACCTAGACCTCCCCTACTGCAACTTGAGACCATTACTCCTTGTTCTGTCATCTGCCACCACTGAGAACAGTCTAGATCCATCCTCTTTGGAACCCCCTTTCAGGTAGTTGAAAGCAGCTATCAAATCCCCCCTCATTCTTCTCTTCTGCAGACTAAACAATCCCAGTTCCCTCAGCCTCTCCTCATAAGTCATGTGCTCCAGCCCCCTAATCATTTTTGTTGCCCTTCGCTGGACTCTTTCCAATTTTTCCACATCCTTCTTGTAGTGTGGGGCCCAAAACTGGACACAGTATTCCAGATGAGGCCTCACCAATGTCGAATAGATGGGAATGATCACGCCCCTCGATCTGCTGGCAATGCTCCTACTTATACAGCCCAGAATGCTGTCAGCCTTCTTGGCAACAAGGGCACACTGTTGACTCATATCCAGCTTCTCGTCCACTGTAACCCCTAGGTCCTTTTCTGCAGAACTGCTGCCTAGCCATTCGGTCCCTAGTCTGTAGCAGTGCATGGGATTCTTCTGTCGTAAGTGCAGGACTCTGCACTTGTTGAACCTCATCAGATTTCTTCTGGCCCAATCCTCTAATTTGTCTAGGTCCCTCTGTATCCTATCCCTACCTTCCAGTGTATCTACCACTCCTCCCAGTTTAGTGTCATCTACAAACTTGCTGAGAGTACAGTCCACGCCATCCTCCAGATCATTAATGAAGATATTGAACAAAACCGGCCCCAGGACCGACCCCTGGGGCACTCCGCTTGATACCGGCTGCCAACTAGACATGGAGCCATTGATCACTACCCGTTGAGCCCGATGATCTAGCCAGCTTTCTATCCACCTTATAGTCCATTCACCCAGACCATACTTCTTTAACTTGCTGGCAAGAATACTGTGGGAGACTGTATCAAAAGCTTTGCTAAAGTCAAGGAATAACACATCCACTGCTTTCCCCTCATCCACAGACCCAGTTATCTGCTCATAGAAGGCAATTAGGTTAGTCAGGCATGACTTGCCCTTGGTGAATCCATGCTGACTGTTCCTGATCACTTTCCTCTCCTCTAAGTGCTTCAGAATTGATTCCTTGAGGACCTGCTCCACGATTTTTCCAGGGACTGAGGTGAGGCTGACTGGCCTGTAGTTCCCCGGATCCTCCTTCTTCCCTTTTTTAAAGATGGGCACTACATTAGCCTTTTTCCAGTTATCCGGGAGCTCCCCAGATCGCCATGAGTTTTCAAAGATAATGGCCAATGGCTCTGCAATCACATCCGCCAACTCCTTTAGCACCCTCGGATGCAGCGCATCTGGCCCCATGGATTTGTGCTCATCCAGCTTTTCTAAATAGTCCTGAACCACTTCTTTCTCCACGGAGGGCTGGTCACCTCCTCCCCATACTGTGCTGCCCAGTCCAGCAGTCTGGGAGCTGACCTTGTTCGTGGAGACAGAGGCAAAAAAAGCATTGAGTACGTTAGCTTTTTCCACATCCTCTGTCACTAAGTTGCCTCCCTCATTCAGTAAGGGGCTCACACTTTCCTTGACTTTCTTCTTGTTGCTAACATACCTGAAGATGACTGCCCCCACTCCAGCACCCACCCCCAATCATCTACCCCCGCCCCCACACAAAGCGGCCTGCCCCAAGGTACCTGCTTGTGCCCTGGCACTTATCCACACCCCAGTGCCTACCGCATGGTCCATGACTGGAGCACCCAGTACCAATAATAAAGGGCAAAGCAGATCCCAGGGTGTCACCAACACCCCAAACCCTACAACAAGTGCCAGGGACACTCAAAGGAAGAGTAAAAGTGGAATGTGTCTGTGGTACAGGAGGGAGTCCCGACTCCAAGTGCCAGCAGCAGGAGAGCAGCGCCGTCAGACAGCTGAGTGAGGTAAGGATTGTACAGAGCCCAGAAACCTGAGCGTCACCAGCAAGCACCAGCACTGCCCAGGGAGGCCAGCTCCAGTCTCATACAGACAAAGGGCTTGGCAGGTCTGAACACAACGTGCAAGCCCCCGCCTTTCACCCACCCTGCTGGTATCTTGTCAAGGGCCTTTCCCCTGCATCAGCACCTGATGGCACCACGCTGCACAGACCAGATGTTGGCAGATGTGGGTGCGGTTCATAGATAAGGCCACAAGGGACCACGATGATCCTCTAGTTTGACCTATGAGCAAGAGGCCAGAGACCCCACCCAAGGGATTCCACATCCCAGCCCACACATCTGGCTGAGCTCTGTGGTGGGTCTGCTCCAGAGAGACGCCCAGGCTGGATCTCCAGACTCCGCGCGAGGGAGAATCCACATCAGCTGTTCCAACGTAGCAATCTGCACCTTACTTCTAGCCTGACTTCGGGCAGCTTCAGCGTCCAGCCACGGGATCTCACTCAGCCTTTTCCTCCTGGATTAAAGAGCCAGCGACTATCAGAAATCTCTTCCCCGCGTAGGTACGCGTGGACTGGGATCGAGTCATACCTGAGCCTTCACTTTGTTGAACTAAACAGACCGAGCTCCTGCAGTCTCTCTCCTGAACCCTTTCCAACTGGTCAGTGTCTTTTTTGAAGTGTGAACCCCAGAACTGGACACAGCATCCAGCAATGGGCTCACAAACGCTGTATACAAGGCAGCAATACCCCCTCCCTAGTCCTGCTGGATATTCCCCGGCTTATACAGCCAGAAGCCACATTAGCCCTTTTAGAGAGACAAGGTGGCTGAGGCAATAGCTTTTCCTGGGCCAACTTCTGCTGGTGCAAGAGACAAGCTTCCAAGCTACACGGCGCCCTTCCTCGGTGCGGGGGAAGGTATGGAGCATGTCACAGCTAAACACAAGGGCAACAGTTAGCACACGTTCTAAGGGACCCGCTAGGTGAGATGACCCAGTAACACCTCTGCAGTCATCGGACAAAAAGGGGGCTAGTGGGTTACAGATGGTTGTAATGAGCCATAAATCCAGTGTCTCTGTTCAGTCCGTGATTTTTGGTGTCTAGCAAAGTTATGAATGTAAAGTTCCCAGGCTCGTCTGTTGAAAGAGTTGTGCTGGTTTCCTTTGAGGACGAGGGCTGATCGGACAGATATCGAGTGGCTGCATTGTGAGACGTGTTCACCACAGGTGAAAGGATGTTTTTGTCTTTTATCATTTTCCTGTGTGAGGTCATTTGAGTGCACAGTGATTGTCTGGTTTCACCCACATAGCTGTTATTGGGGGCATTTAGTGCACCGGATGAGGTACACCTCATGTTGTGATAGGCATGTGTAGGACCCATGGACCTTGAAAGGTGTGTCATGGGGGGGTGCTGATCATTGTAACAGTGGAGATATGGCTGCAGGTTTTCCATCTGTTGTTCTGGCAGGGTCTGGTGCCACTTTGAGTTGGTGTGTCCTGGTCTGTGGGGAGATTGCTTCTGATGATGAGCTTGGTGAGGTTGGGGGGTTGCTTGAAGGCCAGAAGTGGGGGTTCAGGAAATTAATAGGCAGCAGGTTTAAAACAAACAAAAGGAAGTATTTTTTCATACAACGCACAGTCAACCTGTGGAACTCTTGGCCTTCACAACATCCTCTGGCAAGGACTATAACAGGGTTCAAAAAATAACTAGATAAGTTCACGGAGGATAGGTCCATCCATGGCTATTAGCCAGAATGGGCAGGGATGGTGTCCCTAGCCTCTGTTTGCTAGAAGCTGAGATTGGGTGACAGGGGATGGATCACATGATGATTCCCTGTTCTGTTCATTCCCTCTGGGGCACCTGGCATTGGCCACTGTCAGACAGGATACTGGGCGAGATGGACCTTTGGTCTGACCCAGTCTGGCTGTTCTTATGTTCTTAATTTTCAACAGGCACCACCAGCCTCCCAGACATTATGTGGCTCGGGCATAATCTTTGACCCAGTCCTCTCTAGAGCCACACATCCAGGCCATGGCTAAGTCTGGCCTCTCCTTCCTACACGACATCTCTAAGCTCAGCCTTTCTTCTCCAGCCACACAGCTGAACTTGTTCAGGCCCTCTTCATCCCACAGTTTGACTCCTGCAGTCTCCTCTCTGCCTTCGACAATCCACTCATCCTGCTGCTGCAAAGATCATTATCTTGACTTGTCACATGGACTACACACCCCCCCGTATGCCCCTCCACTGGCTCACCCTGCTTTCTTCTTCTTCTGTATCCTCCTGAACCCCCAGGTGCATATGGCATCCTGCAGTTCCCACCTTTATTTTGGTCTTGTTCTGGTCCGGTTCAGGCTTCTGAATGTCATGTTGATGGATCTGGTTTCTCTCTCTAGGGTCCTGCATCATGTTTCTCTAGGTTGCCCTCTTGTTCTCTTTCCTGGTGATGTCCATATTATCACTTGCCATGGAAGTCGTGTTGGTGACATTCTTAATGCGCATCCTAAATATGTCCATCATCTTGGTCTTACCATATTTGATGCTTTAAGGTTGGTTTGCTCTCTTTCGAATTTCTGATGTTGGAAGAACTTCTTTCCAATGGACACTGAAAATCTCCTGCAGGCATTTACTTTGAGATGTACTGATCTTCATTTCTGTTGCCCATTTCCAAAACTCTGCTCCATAAAGGAGGACAGACATGAGGCCAATATTAAAAATTCATATTTTTGTGTCATAGAATCGTAGGACTGGAAGGGACCTCGAGAGGTCACCTAGTCCAGTCCCCTGCATTCATGGCAGGACTGAGTATTATCCAGACCATCCCTGACAGGGGTTTGTCCAACCTGCTCTTAAAAGCCTCCAATGACGAAGACTCCACAACCTCCCTAGGCAATTTATTTCAGTGCCTAACCACCCTGACAGGTGGGGAGTTTTTCAGTCAGTGCCAATCAAGTTACTTTTCCAAATCTTTTCAGGTTTATGAAAGTTGTTTGCTGCTTTCGATATTTGTTGCTCAATGTCTAGCCTGGTGTTGCCATCACTGCACATCACATGCCCTCGATGAGTAAAATAACGGATTTCTTCTAGTGTTTCGTCACCCGCTCTGATGGTTACTTTGGGGACGTGGATGGCCATCTGTCACACCCTTCCCTTACTCCAGCTGTCACAGCAAACCATTGGCTGATGCTGTTACCATCCCTGACTGCAAATCCGGCATTGTCATATAGATTCTGGATTATTCTAATTACTTTTACTGGTATCCCATCGTGTGTCAATTTTCCAAAGTCCGTCTCTGTGTCGGCTGCCCAAAGCCGTCTGGACATCGATAAAGCTCAGCACGAGAGAGGCTGGCCACTGCACACTGGGTTCGGTGAGAAGAACCTGTGATCTCAATGGGCTAAAACCTGCTTGTTCCTCTCTAAGCTGAAGCTCCCCCTAGATCAAACACAAGCTTGTCCTTTCCTTGAAGAGTCGTCACAACGTTTAGCCCTGGCCCAACGACCTGTGCCTTCACTCTACCATGTTCCCAGCCTGCACCACTCCCCACTCAGACGCCGCCTGCAGGATCCCCTCTACCCATCGGGAGCTCCCTGGGAAAATCTGGGCAGCCACTCACTTCCCTGTTCTCCATCTAACTCAGCTCAGCCATGCTACTCCCAGAACCCAGCCTGATGGTGACAGGGGGCAGCCGACGAGCTAAGACTGTCCTCCCTGATCTGACGGCGTTTCCCTACCCCTTCACTCCCACTAACTCCCCGTTCCTGCTATTTCTTCATTCCACCCGCCCCAGTTCAAACACCCGGACCCCATCACCACGTCAGTAACCTG
>NW_020664629.1:67685-81694 GCF_002925995.2 Terrapene triunguis | reverse complement strand
CAGCCGGGGGCGGGGAGGGGGGCTCGGCAGCTCCCCCAAGGAAAGGAAGGGCAGCTCCCTGGCCCCCATCCTCATTCAGAGACCCACAGGGGGGCTTGAGGGAGCGGGTCTCGGTAAAGAGGAATGAGAGATTCATACACCCCAGGCTCAGGTGGGGAGGGGCCCTCAGGGGAGCAGCAGTGCCCCCCCCCAAGCCCCCGGGCTCAGCCCAGCCAGGATGAGCAGCTAGCAGGAGAGGAGAGGTGCACCCACTCCGATTCAGCTGTTGTAACCCAGCCACCTCTTCCCACTCCTTGGGAGCACCCCGGCAGCCGGCCTCATTCCCGCAGCTGCCCACCGGGCCGGAAGGGCCCGTCCAGCCTGTGCTCCTGTATTCACAGGTCACCCCGCCCCCCGTGCCGAGCCCCAGAACCTTCGACAGCCTCTTGAGAAATGCTCCATTGCCTCCTCGTCTGAGCACTGTCCCGGGAGGAAACTGAGGCCCAGTGAGAGAAGGTCACACAGGGAGTGGGTGGCAGAGCTGGGGATAGACCTAACTAACCCCATGCCTCGCTCAGGAGTCCTTGGGCCTAGGCTCCGGTCTCACTTCTAGCCGCTAGCCAACCCAAGTGCTGCAGTTCAGCCGAGCCACGTCCGCCTCCCATTCACACCCCCAGGGACGGAGATCGGCTCCGATGGCCCCTTCCAAGGAGCATCACCCGGACAGCTGTACTGAGCTAAGTGCGTGCCCGGCACAGGTCTCCTTGGGCAGGACCGAGCTCTCGGCAGGCTCTGCGCTCCAGTCACCAAGCGGTTAACGAAAGCCCGGAAGCAAACAGAAGATGCACACAGTGCCTGCCTCCAGCACAAGCTCCTTCTCTCCTCCCACGCCCAGCTCAGCCCCTGCCGGCAGTCAGCACCGCTGTGCCGCCCTCTTCTCCCTGGCAGGCCTGGTACCAAAGCAAGCTGCCTTCTTCCCACATGCCAGGAGGTGCCTCCCCTGCCACCACCCCCACACTGGCACCGGGCACGGGAAAATCCAGGAGCAGCAAATGCAGGCATAAGCCCTTTGTGTGGGGCAGGCCCTGCAACTGGCCATCCCTTGGCCTGTGCCCATGGTGCTGGGGGGGGGGGGGGTGTCACGAAGTGTGGGGGGACTCAGGGCCCTGCACCCCCGGCTTCCTGCGATTCACCATGACTCTCAGCCAGCCAGTAAAGCAGAAGGTTTATTTAGATGACAGGGACACAGTCCAAGACAGGTCTTGCAGGCACAGACAACAGGATACCCCTCAGTTAGGTCCATCTTGGGGTCCTCGGGCACCCCAGCCCCCTTGGGAGGTCAGAGCCCTCTCTGCCTCCCAGCCACCTCACCGGCCAGCTCCTGAGACTCTGCCTTCAGCGACCCCTCCCACAGCCCTTTGTTCAGTTTCCCGGGCAAAGGTGTCACCTGGCCTCTCCCCCTTCCTGGGTTCTCATGTTACATGCTCAGGTATTCTCCGTCGGCCAGTCTCCCATCCCCCAATGCAGACTATCCTAGCCACACTCCCCTGTCAGCATTCACAGACCACTTTAAGAACAGTCCCAGTTCGTCACAGGGGGCAAGTGGGGCAATTTGCCCCGGGCCCCGCAGGGGCCCCCACGAGAGTTTTTCGGGGCCCCTGGAGCGGGGTCCTTCACTCGCTCCGGGGGCCCCCGGAGCTTCTTCCGCTCCAGGTCTTCGGCAGCAATTCGGCAGCGGGGGGTCCTTCCGCCCATGGACCCGCCGCCGAAGTGCCGGGTCTTCGGCGGCGGAGGCCCACTGCCACCGAAAACCCAGGCCCCCTGAATCCTCTGGGCGGCCCTGGTGCTGAGTGGGCAGTGCCGGCACTCCGAAAGGGGCACTTCCCCGCCGAGCCAGCACCGATGGGGGCAAGGCAAAGGCCCAGACCTAGGTCAGATCCCCGGCACTTTTCATGCCAGTGGCCTGCCAGGCGAAACCCAACGTCTCCTTCCCCGCGGTTCCTGTCCGACCTGGGATTCCACACGTTGTGTTCTACACTGCTGGGCAGACCCACCACGCACTGTTAGCTGCTGCATTCCACCCCAGACCTGGTTGCATTTCTGTGACTGCCCTATGTTCCTTACCTACCGAACAGGCCATGCTGTGGTGATGAGTGTTTTATAAGAACCTACCTAGTGCTGTGAGGCTTAGCAAATCCGCAAACAACAGAGGCTTAAGAGCCAATGTAAAATCGCTAACCCTAGTCAGCTCGTGGGGGGGAAGACAACTGGCAATATCAGCAGGGGGTGTCCCGAGGAGGGGACATGGGGGGGCAGGGCTGATGCTAGATCTGTGGGTGGAGATGAGGCGGGAGGGAAAGGGAAGAGGATGCAGGATCCTCCCCCAGGGAAGGGCAGGGCTCCTAGAACAGCCTGCAGGAGAAGTGCAGGAAGGAGCAGAGAGGACCCAAGAGGCCGGCCTGCCGGCGAGCCCCTTGCGGAAAGGCCAGAGGGGCCCTGCACAAGGGCAAAGGCCTGGAGACTTGGGGAGGAGGCTGCACAAGGCGGCAGCCCTCTGGCATGTCCTCGGCAAAGCAGCCAGCCCAGTGAGGTAAACCCCCCCGCCACACACCCACACACCCATGCTGGGGAAAGCAGAGGACCTGCCAAGGAATCTGAGCAGCAGAATGCACAGAAAAGGTAACGGACAAATGGCAAAGACACCCCCTGGGCCCCACAGACCTAACAGCGCTCAGCAGAGCCGCTGCACATCCCGCCCCGCAACCAGCAGGAAAAGGCTCAACTCCAAGGGGCAGAAAGGGGAAGAGAAATGGTCTGGTGCAGGCTGCCATAAAGGAAGGGAACCACATGTCTGGGCCCATCACCTACCTGACTCCAAATATGTACGTGTTGAGTCTCACCAGCCCCCGAGAGGCAGGGCAGTGCTGGTGCCCCAGGGGGCAGATGGGGCAGAGAGATCGAGGGACTCAGGAAGCCTGCGTCAGAGCAGGGAACTGAACCTGTCTCCCCAGCGCCAGCGCCCTACCCACTGGCCTATCCTCTCCATCATAGACCCCCGTGACCTAACATCTACCTGCCGGTCCCCCACCACACAAACTAGCGCTCCAGCTGGAAAACTCTGAGCGTGGGAAGGAGAAATGGGCACACGTTAAAGATGCTCCAGACAGCAGCTCCTGGCAAAGCTGGAACAGTTTAAAACCCAATAAAAAGAAGCAAATGCCAGCAATGCAGAATGGGAAACTCCGGACAGACCTTCCCAAGACTATTCCGGACAATGGATCCGAGCCAGACAGCATCATCAGAAAAGCAAGGACATGGTGAGAGACCATGGAAACCCAGGAGCCTCCCCTCCCCAGTCCCTATCACAACACAGGGGAACCTCCAAAATGCAAACCTGGGAAGCCAGGCAGCCCAGGGAATGGAGCAAAGGAGAGGTTTCAACAGCACAGAGCCCTTCACCTAACCCTCCAGTCTGGCCCCTCTCCTAAGCCATGGTCAGACGGACGAACGACCCCAGTGCACAAAAGCACAAATACTTTCCTCACGAATAACTAGAAGACATTTGTGAGAACAGCAGCGTCAGCAAACTCCTGGGGCATCCCCAGTGACAAATAACACAGCAACAAGAGAACCACAAAAGCCAGGCTCACTTCCTCCCTGAGAAACAGGCCCCAGCCCATCTTCACTCTGCAGAGCCTCATTAGCAAAGCTTTGCTCCTTCACAGGACTTCACGGAGCGGCTGACTCAGTCTGGCCCCCCAGGATTGCTACAGAATGGAACCGATGGGGAACCATATGCCCTCATTAGCTCCATGCACCGTCCAGCGACTGCACAACAACAATACACAACATGCACCAGAGCCCTTCCAGCAAGGGGAGTAACCTCGGTCCAACGTCCCAGCCCCCCGCCCCAGCCCAGGCCTCCGGAGCTACCTGCCTGCCGCACACCGACGATCTGCTCCCAGGACCTCCGACCCACCGTGTCCAGGGCAGATCACGGCACTCCCCTCCCTTTTGGGGCCCCGCTCCCAGGCTGTGGCCCTGCCCGTCCTTGGGTGACCCACACAAGAGCACAGGGTGGCACAGGGCTGACCTGGGTCAGGCTCGCCCTAGGGGAGGGGATAAACGTGCATTTCCAGAGCAGCACAGCTCCAGGATAATCCCAGGGAAAGCTGCTGCTCCCGCTGCAAGGAAAGCAGAGACACTCTGCGCAAAGGGGGGGCGCTGAGCCCGGAGCTCAGCACAGAGACAGGGACAGGAGATTACTTTTCCCCCACCGCCAGCTGCTCTAGAAATTTGCTCCAAAGAGTAACACACGGCACTTCCCCCACAGCCAGCTCCCCTCGGATCACAAGTGCAGCCAGGGCGAGGGAACTCGCACAGGGCCACTGCATGGCAGAGCAGAGGGCTCATGGGCCTCCCAGACAATCCCACAATGCACAGCAGCAAACAAGCTTCCAACCCAGGGCCTCAGGCCAAACTCTGGTGGAAGCACCCCCGACCATAGGCGCCGACTCCGTGGGTGCTCCGGGGCTGGAGCACCCACGGAAAAAAATTGGTGGGTGGTCTGCACCCCCCGGCAGCTCCCCAGCCCCCCGCTCCAGCTTACCTTCGCCGCGAGCGCGCCGCCGCGTCCTGCTTCTCCCCCCTCCCTCCCAGCGCTTGCGCCGCGAAACAGCTGATTCGCGGGGCAGGGAGGGAGGGGGGAGGAGGGGGAACGCGGTGCACTGGGGGAAGAGGCGGGGCCGGGGCGGGGATTTGGGGATGGGGTTGGAATGGGGGCAGGGGCAGGGAAAAGGTGGAGTCAGGGCGGGGCCAGGGGCAGGGAAAGGGGCTGGGGGGTGCGGGCACCCACCAGCGCCAGAGAAAGTTGGCGCCTATGCGCCCGACCCCACCGCCAGTCGCGCATGCTGCACTGGGGGCAGGGGAAGAAGGCGCAGGAGACTGGAAGCCCCAAACCCACTAACCACAAAGCAGGCGGTTCAGTGTGGGGAGTGGGGCTAGAACTCACCTGCGCTGACCTGCCACAGCCCAAGGCAAGCTGGAGCTGCGCTCCTGCAGGGGCTGCCCGGCACCTTCTCTGGCCTGGGATGTGTGTCCTGCAGAGCCCACCCACGCCGGGCCAGGGAGGCGACACTCGTGGGCCGGTGCAGCAAGCAGCAGGATTCGCACAGGGCTCTTCCAACCGCCGTTGGTCAGGGTCTCCAATGAGTTCCTGCGGGGCTAGGAGAGGGGATTCTGCTGCAGTTCCGGTATCACAGCACACAGCCCAGCGTGGGCCTCTGCTCAATGTGCTGATCAGGCGGGGCGCAGGGTCGGGCCAGGCACCAAATTCTCCCCTCCCAGCTGCACCAGGCGGCAGCAGGGAGAAATGGAAGTGCCCTGCACTGGGTCGGTCCTGCCTCACACGCCAAACCCATACGGCTGCTCTGAGCGTTTATTTACGTGTGAAGAGCAGCTGGGCGTCTCTCCCCCGCCCTCTTCGTGCTCACTTAGAACACGTTTTACGCACACGGCCTGAAAAGAACTCGACTGAGGTTGCAAAAGTCAAGGGCTGAAAGGTTAGGAAATGCCAGATCGACAACGTTACTTCAGCCCCCGGCGCACCCGTCCCCAGGAATAACCCGCACGTGACCGTGGGACTGAAGACCGCACTGCAATCCAGACATGCCCACAGGGCTGAGTGCAGCTCACAGGGACAACCACGTACCTGGCATCTCCTAACTTCCAAGTCTGACGCCACAGCAGAAATCAAATTCAATTCTCTGGACGGAAATCGCCTAGAGCTTTGGGTGTTTACAAAGAAAAAGGTAACTATCCCTTATATGGTACAATAACTGTCCCACCCCACAACACAGACAGTCACCGCCGGAGCAGCAGGGGCCTGGAGTAGTCAGGAGAAACCCACTCCCTCTGCTTTCCCCTGAGGGGGATGAGCGCCTGCCCCAGGCAGTGCCCTCAGAGAGGGAAGAATGAGCAGCTAGGAGCATGAACTAGGGCCAGGAAGGGCAGTCCCCCACGGCTGCCGCAGCAGCTCCCAGGCCAGCGATGGATATTTGCGTTCCATTGTTATTTTGGTGCTGCCAATATTTTCCTGAGCCGACCAGGAGGAGCAACAAAGCTGCAGTTTTCCACAGCTCCTGGGGAGGCAGAAAAAGTATTTTTCCAGCCAGCCAGCCAGCCAGCCTCCATGTCCTGCTGCAAACACCGCAGGTGCTGGAGCTTCTCAAGAAAGGATCACAAGAATCCTTGACCATGGAAAGGGTCAGGCAACCCAGACATAGGGGCACTGCCAGCTCCCCCATAACGAGTCGCTTGGGCAATCACACACTCACCAGCAGGCCGTGCCCAACGGGGGAGCCGGGGAACCAGGGAGCTACATCCACAACTCAGCCCGCTGCCCAAAGCATTCCCCAGGGGCGCCCCACGCTCATGTTCGGACACAAATCGCTGCCCCGTGCAGGCGGGAAAGATCCCTGGGTTTGGGGCCGGCCAGCGGAGTGACGGGCCACTGCAAGGACCTGTCCGGCCAGACAGAGCGCAGAAGGGGCTGTCAATAGCCCGACTGGGGCAAGCTACTAGCTCACTGATTAGCCTGCCAGACCCCCCGTACCGAACAGAGTCCTCAGCCCCCTGCCCCTCAGCGCCCCCCAGACCCTCCCTGTACGAGAGTCCTCAGCCCCCATCCCTCAGCACCCTCCATATCCCCCGTACCGAACAGAGCCCTCAGCCCCCTGCCCCTCAGCGCCCCCCAGACCCTCTCTGTACCAGAGTCCTCAGCCCCCTGCCCCTCACCATCCCCCAGATCACTCGGTACCAAACAGAGTCCTCAGCCCCCCTGCCCCTCAGACAGAGAACTCTTCAGTGAGCTTAAACACAAAAAGGAAGCTTACAAGAAGCCATTGGCCATTTTCTTTGAAAACTTGTGGCAATCGGGGGATGTCCCGGACGATTGGAAAAAGGCAAATATAGTGCCCATCTTTAAAAAAGGGAAGAAGAAGAATCCAGGGAACTACAGACCGGTCAGCCACACCTTCAGCCCCAGAAAAATCATGGAGCAGGTCCTTAAGGAAACCATTTTGAAGCACTTGGAGGAGAGGAAGGTGATCAGGAACAGTCAACATGGATTCACCAAGGGCAAGTCATGCCTGACCAACCTGATTGCCTTCTGTGACGAGATAACTGGCTCTGTGGATGAGGGGAAAGCGGTGGATGTGATATACCTTGACTTTAGCAAAGCTTTTGATACGGTCTCCCACAGTATTCTTGCCAGCAAGTTAAAGAAGTATGGGCTGGATGAATGGACTATAAGGTGGATAGAAAGCTGGCTAGATCGTTGGGCTCAACGTGCAGTGATCAACGGCTCAATGTCTAGTTGGCAGCCAGTATCAAGCGGAGTGCCCCAAAGGTCGGTCCTGGGGCCGGTTTTGTTCAACATCTTCATTAATGATCTGGACGATGGGATAGATTGCATCCTCAGCAAATTCGCAGATGACACTAAGCTGGGGGGAGAGGTAGATATGCTGGAGGGTAGGGATAGGGTCCAGAATGACCTAGACAAATTGGAGGATTGGGCCAAAAGAAATCTGATGAGGTTCAACAAGGACAAGTGCAGGTCCTGCACTTAGGACAGAAGAATCCCATTCACTGTTACAGACTAGGGACCAACTGGCTAAGCAGCAGTTCTGCAGAAAAGGACCTGGGGATTACAGTGGATGAGAAGCTGGATATGAATCAACAATGTGCCCTTGTTGCCAAGAAGGCTAACGGCATATTGGGCTGTATTAGTAGGAGCACTGCCAGCAGATCGAGGGAAGTGATTATTCCCCTCTATTCGGCACTGCTGAGGCAACATCTGAAGTATCATGTCCAGTTTTGGTCCCCCCACTACAGAAGGGATGTGGACAAATTGGAGAGAGTCCAGCGGAGGGCAACGAAAATGATTAGGGGGCTGGGGCACATGACTTATGAGAGGCTGAGGGAACTGGGGTTATTTAGTCTGCAGAAGAGAAGAGTGAGGGGGGATTTGATAGCTGCTTTCAACTACCTGAAGGGGGTTTCCAAAGAGCTCGGCTGTTCTCAGTGGTGGCAGATGACAGAACAAGGAGCAATGGTCTCAAGTTGCAGTGGGGGAGGTCTAGGTTGGATATTAGGAAACACTATTTCACTAGGAGGGTGGTGAAGCACTGGAATGCGTTACCTAGGGAGGTGGTGGAATCTCCATCCTTAGAGGTTTTTAAGGCCTGGCTTGACAAAGCCCTGGCTGGCATGATTTAGTTGGGGATTGGTCCTGCTTTGAGCAGGGGGTTGGACTAGATGACCACCTGAGGTCCCTTCCAACCCTGATATTCTATGATTTCCCCCCCCATACCAAACAGAGTCCTCAGACCCCCTGCCCCTCAGTGCCCCACACTCCAGACCCCCCTGTACTGAACAGAGCCAGCCTGACACAAAACCTAACAAAACACCATCATGTGTCAGCCCCCTGGTCTTCAGCCCCTCAGCGCCTCCTATCCCCCCACAAACTCCAGACCCCCCCCTTTGCCCTTCATCCCACCAACCCACACATTCCAGACCTCCCCACCCCACATCGCTCCCCCTACACACCATGCTCCCCTCCTGTCCCTCCTGCCCCCCAGGCTCTATACACACACACACACACACACACACACACACTCTCTAACCCTCTCTCCCCACCGCACATTCTAGGCTCCTCCCCAATGCCCCCACCCAGAGCTCAAACCCTGACCAAGGAATTAAAAAAACCCAAGCCACAGGAGGTTCCTGTGCCCCCTCTGAGATCCCACCGTCCCCCAGAGAAGGGCTGGGGGGGAGGCTCCTGCCTGCCACTCCCAGCCCCCGAAGGGGGAGCCCAGTCCCCACACCCCCAACACACACCTCTGACACACCCACCCACCCACCCCCCGCAGGGCAGCCCTGCTTTCTCCACCACTTCCTGCCGCGCGGCAAGGGGAAGTCCCGCAGCCCACAGAAGGGGGGGGAGGGGGGGTTTCCTGCCACATCAGACACAGAGCTGAATTTCCCCTGTGGTTGGGGCCAGGAGAGCCACCGGCGCCTTCTACTGCCCTGAAACCCGCTCCCCGGCTAGCAGGGGGGGCTCCCCGACCACCAGCCCCCTGACCCAGATAGATCCCACCATCCCCCAGAGAAGGGCCAGGAGGGCGGGGGGGCTGCCTGCTGCCCCAATCCCCAAAGGGGAGAGCCCAGTACCCCCCCACCCTCTTACTTTCTCCCCAAGGGACCAGCCCAGCACACACCTCTGCCCACCGCAAGGGGAAGTCCCGCAGCCCCCAAGAGGGGGGGTTCTCTGCCACATCAATACACCGAGCTGAACTTCCCCTGTGGTTGGGGCCGAGACACAGAACGGGAGAGCCACCGGCGCCTTCTACTGCCCTGGAAGCCACCCCCCAGTTAGTGGGATGTGGGGGGGGGCTCCCTTACCGCCCAGTCCCCGATTAGCGGGGGTGTAAAGGGGGCTCCCTGACCGCCCAGCTCCCTCAATTAGCAGGGGAGTGGGGGGCTCCCCAACCACCGGCCCCCTCCCAGGTTAGCAGGACATCGCTGCTCCCTGTCTTCAGGTGAGCCAGGTTCCATCCAGCAGAAGGGGAGACTCAACCCCTCTCACTTCAGCATGGCAGCCCCAGTCCAGCAGCGAGATGACAGGGTGCCAGCAGTAAGCCCCACCTCCCACCCCCGCTCCTCGAGGATACCTCCCCCCTCCTCTTCCCCATCACCCAGCATAGGAGGATGGTCCAGCAGATGGGGCAGAGTCACGAGATCCACAGGCAGTCGCATAGCCTGCCTCTTTCCCAGTGTTCCCTGGGGACAGGACTTTTCTCACACCCCCCACCCCCCACGCTGACCCTCCCTGCCCTGGCCTGGCCAGGGTAGCCAATGTTTTTAATTTATTGCCCATTTATTGTGTAGTGTTACAATTAATCATTATGTTATATTATATATATTTATTGTATGTTGATTTGTAGAATTACAGAAGTATAAAATGAATTAATCTTTAGAGGAACTATTTAGTAGACATAAATGAAACAAGCTAAAACGCAAAAAACTGTGGGCTGAGGCCTGCAAGACTTTAAATGTGGTAAGTCAATGTTAATAAAAACCTACACAGCCTATAAAATTTGGGGTCCCTTGTGTTTCCAGGGGACACAGGCCAATAAAAAAAGAGGGTTACGCTTTCATGTACATGCGCAGAATGTAGGTATAAACAGACTCACAGTATAAAAAGGGGTGCCCAGAGCAGAAAAATTGAGCTTCCTATGGGAAACTCCAGCAGAAACCACTCCCGTATTAATATTCAATCCATACAAGGGCCAAGAGACACGAACACCATCTAGGAGGATGTGAGTACGTCTGTAGGTATAACTGGAACATGGTACTTATCTTTAGGAATTGTATATGCTGTGACATTTATAACTTTGTTGGTAACTTTAATAAAATTGCTAAAAAACAATGCTCTTGTAATGGTGTGTGTGTGTTACTTGCCTATGGCTTCATGTGTTCCTATGGGCTCTAAATCCAGAACAAACATTAAATAAAATAAAAGGCTGCACCAGCCAGTCCCGGCCCCGACAGACCTCCACACAATGGCCTGGCTGCAGGTCGGGGAAACCCGTTCGATCTCCTCCCCAACCTGGCCGCAGTTCACAGCCCGACCCCAGGCCTGCCTCGCATCAGCCCGAGCCCCCAGGTGCTCCAAGCCCAGGAGAGGCAGGCAGTCACCCTTCACAAGCCACATGGCCTGGCAGGGCTGAGCCCCGGCACCTCCGGGCTGGGGTTGGGGGAGACAAACAGGGGGAAAAGCCACCTGTTGACAGCGGCCAGGCCATTTCCCCTCTAGCTCCCTCTGCCCCAAGGGCAGGGGGCTGCCGCCAGGGCCCGTCAGGGGATACCCCGTCCCCAGCAGCAAGCCTGCTCTGGCAGAGCTGATTCGTGCTGGACCAACACAGGGCTGCTGGGAACAGAGGCAGGAAGAGATCTGCTCTGTTTCCTGGCACCCGTGACCTCTAGCTCGGGAGCAGGCAGCAGATGGCCAGTCCCCCTCCCGCAGGGGCTCGCAGCGTTACGCTGTGCATGGAGAGACTTAGCTCCCCAGAGCATCTGTCCTGAGCTGCCTCTTGCAGCCCCTCACAAAGTCCAGCTGCACCAGATGTTCCCACGGCTCCTCCTTTTACAGCCAGCTCAGATGGGCAGCTCGGGGCCGCACCTCGGCCGGATTACTGGGCTGGGACTGGTGAATGAGTCAGAACCCATCCCAAACATTTCCGCAGAGAACTGGAGCACGAGGCCCAGCCAGGGACCCCCACGCAAGGGGCGAGTCTGGCACTGCCCCCTCCACACAGCTTGTCTGCCTTGCTGTCAAGCCCCCAAACACTTGCCTGCCCCTATGCATGGACCCACTTGCAGGATCCTGTCCCCAGGGCACTTCCCTCTCCAGTGAGCCCCCTTCCACTCTGCAGCGAATCTTGTCGATTTGCGTAGAAATCCCCTTTGTTCTCCTTCCCTGACCTCCGTCCTCGGTCTGTCTGTGGGAGCTCCTAGGGCTAGGGTGACCAGACGTCCCAATAAAATCGGGACCGTCCCAATTTTTAGCTGTTTCCCTCCCCCCCACCCCCCCGGTGTCCCGATATTTTCTTCATCTCATCTGGTCACCCTACCTAGGGCACAGGCACCATCTCGGCTGCCTGGTGTGCAGGAGGTCCTCACACAAACTTCCCAGTCCCACCCTACGGGCTTGGGGGAGTGTGACGAAGTGGGAATGTTCTAAATGTTTTCTCTGAATAGTGTGTGGGTGCCTCAGTTTCCGCTATGCAGTTCTTAAGTATCTAGGTGGTGGGATCGGGGGTGTGATTGTTGCAAAGCCCTAGAGGGCAGGTGTGATGGTGTCTGCACAGAGAATGGCCGACACTCTGTCTCCTGGCAACTCATGGCCTGGGCCCCTCCCCTGTAAGGTGCCAACTGAAGGTGTTGGAGAACAAGGAGATCAGGTGGCCTCCTTGCCTGGGAAAGAGACAAAGGGCAGAGGAGGGGCTGCAGGGGGGTTCAGTTTGGAGCTGGCTGGGAAAACGGAGGGAGGCCCAGAACCGGGGTCTGGGTTCCCCACCCCCCAAAATGGACCTGACTGAGGGATCCTGTTCTCTGTACCTACAAGCTCTGTTTTGGACTGTGTTCCTGTCGTCCAATAAACCTTCTGTTTTCCCGGCTGGCTGAGAGTCACGGTGAATTGTAGGAAGTGGGGGGTGCAGGGCCCTGACTCCACCACACTCCGTGACAGGGAGGCAGTGCAAAGGGTGGGGTCCTGAGGCCAGGTCCCCCTCCCAACACCACTTGTCACCCACTAGGCAGTGAACATTCTCCATTCAATGCCTGCTGCTTGTACCATCTTTTCCTGCACCCCCAGTTCGCGGATGACACTAAGCTGGGGGGAGAGGTAGATACGCTGGAGGGTAGGGACAGGGTCCAGAGTGACCTAGATAAATTGTATCAGAAGGGTAGCCATGTTAGTCTGGATCTGTTAAAAGCTACAAAGAGTCCTGTGGCACCTTAGACAACTGTTAGTCTATAAGGACTCTTTGTCTAGACAAATTGGAGGATTGGGCCAAAAGAAATCTGATGAGGTTCAACAAGGACAAATGCAGAGTCCTGCACTTAGGACGGAAGAATCCCATGCACTACTACAGACTAGGGACCAGGGCCGGCGCTTCCACTAGGCGACCCTAGGCGGTCGCCTAGGGCAGCAGGATTTGGGGGACGACATTTTGCCGCCCTCCGCGGAAATTCAGCGGCGGGGGGTCCTTCCGCTCCGGGTCTTCGGCGGAAATTCGGCAGCGGGTCCTTCACTCGCTCCGGGACCCGCCGCCGAAGTGCCCCGAAGACACGGAGCGGAAGGACCCCCGCCGCCGAATGCTCAGAGGAGGAGCGCTGCCGCTTAGGGCGGCAAAAACCCTGGCGCCGCTCCTGCTAGGGACCGAATGGCTAGGCAGCAGTTCTCCAGAAAAGTACCTGGGGATTACAGTGGACAAGAAGCTGGATATGAGTCAGCAGTGTGCCCTTGTTGCCAAGAAGGCTAACGGCATATTGGGCTGCATTAGGAGCATTGCCAGCAGATTGAGGGAAGTGATCATTCCCCTCTATTCGGCACTGGTGAGGCCACATCTGGAGTATTGAGTCCAGTTTTGGTCACATCACTACAGAAGGGAGGTGGACAAATTGGAGAGAGTCCAGCGGACGACAACGAAAATGATTAGGGAGATCGAGCACATGATTTACGAGGAGAGGCTGAGGGAACTGGGGTTATTTAGTCTGCAGAAGAGAAGAATGAGGGGGGATTTGATAGCAGCCTTCAACTACCTGAAGGGGGGTTCCAAAGAGGATGGATCTAGACTGTTCTCAGTGGTGGCAGATGACAGAACAAGGGGTAATGGTCTCAAGTTGCAGTGGGGGAGGTCTAGGTTGGATATTAGGAAAAACGTTTTCACTAGGAGGGTGGTGAAGCACTGGAATGCGTTACCTAGGGAGGTGGTGGAATCTCCATCCTTAGAGGTTTTTAAGGCCCGGCTTGACAAAGCCCTGGCTGGGATGATTTAGTTGGGGATTGGTCCTGCTTTGAGCAGGGGGTGGGACTAGATGACCTCCTGAGGTCCCTTCCAACCCTGATATTCTATGATTCCTCTCCCACAGGGGAGACAAGGCTCCTGTAGCTACCATATGTTCCCCATGGAGCCAGGGCCTAGCTGCCAGTCAGGAGGGCTGCCGGCTGAGCTGTCAGGCAAGGGCCCGCATGGGTCACGAGGCCCCTGTCTATTCTGGCTGCACTACGGGCATCTGGGGACAGTCTGTGCCGGCTACAAAACTCCACTGTATTATCCAAACCTTCGAGGGCTGTTGCCAAGGCCCACCTGTCCTTGCTCCCCTCAGATGTTAGGCTCTCCCATTGCGCGCGCGCACACACAGACACAGACACAGACACAGACACAGACACAGACACAGACACA
>NW_020664629.1:53731-67675 GCF_002925995.2 Terrapene triunguis | reverse complement strand
AGACACAGACACAGACACAGACACAGACACAGACACAGACACAGACAACCTTATAGAGCAACCAGATCCCTCTCAGCCCTTGCTTTGCAGCCTGCTAAGCACGAGGCAGCTCAGTGCAAGATAACGCAACCCGCAGGCTGGGTCTGGCCATGACGACCAGCACAGCTCGCTGGGCACCCGGCCCGAGACTGAGAGCGCCACCACTCGCAGTGCTGCTGTCTGCTCGCCTTTCCAGGGTGTCACGGGACCGGCTCTGGGGAGCAGGGGAGCAAACAGTCTAGGCCTAGGAAACTCATATCCTGGCAGGACCCGCACAGGCACCCATCCAACTCCGGAGGGGCATTGCACGGCCTCTCCCACCCTCCCCGCCACGGGTACCCATCCAACCCTGGTGGGGCATTGCACGGCCTCTGCCCCCCAGGCACCCGCCCAGCCCTGGCACCTTCCCAGCCCCGGCGGGGTATTCAGAGGAATCCAGCCCCACTGACCGTGGTCAGAGCCTCACACAGTGAAGCACAAGCACAGCTGAAACCAGAGCTACGGCTGATCTATCACTAGACCTAGCAAGGCCCTGTCTGCGGGGGGGGAGGGGACAGTCACATACATCCTCCCGCTCACCCCCAGCTGAAGAGGAGTAGGTGGGGGGCACAGCCTCCTGCCCCCTAGTGAACCTAGCGCCTATCAACTGGACAGTATTTCCCATTCATCTCATACAGCACTCAGCCAGCTGCATGGGCCCCTGCTTGGCAGCACCTCCCCTGGGAGGCCCAGGGGCACCACCCTGCAGCTACCCGGCAACCCTGGGCTCCGGCCCCCAACACACTCTCCCAGCCTGCTAGCCTCAGGGAGTGAGGCACCACGACCCAGCCCAGGGGCCGTAGCAATAAGCCTCCCGGGAGACGGACAGGATCACCATGAAACCCTGAGTGCACTGCACCTCCCCTGAGCGGGGACTCCCGGCGTGGTCTTACTGTCCCGCCTGGGTCTGTCTCGCCGACCACAGGATCCCAGGGCCGAATCCAGGGGCTTTTGTCCAGCAGGCAAAGCGCAGACCCCAATACCTCACTCAAGTGGAACCTGAGACTCATTCGCTACGGCCTCTGTCCCTCTCCTCAAGCCAGTTCTGCTAGGCCCAAACTGCACTGGGAGGCACCAGGTTTAGGGGGACGTATTAAGTTAGATTTCCAGTTAATGAGATTTTCTCCTACTGAATTAAATGGTGCAGGACTCAGATTCCTTCAACCCGAAGAGGGCAGCTGCTGCGGCTGGACTTCACTCTTCAGCTCCTCTCTGTCTGACCCCAAACCCCCCCCCCCCCCCGGGGAGAAATCCAGCTTCGTGCTCTCTGGCTGCATGCTGCCTCCGGAGTGGAAAGGGATACTACAGAACCCGGGCCCACCGGGATGCCCAGCCACCTGCTCAGGCCAACAAAGTCACCGAAACTCGAATGCGGCCACTTGGCTGCTCATATTATGGTGGAACCACTTCCTGTCTGAGCACCACGCGGTGGGCAGGGCATGAAGTCCTGTCTCCTTTCCCCAGCCGGGGGCGCACAGCCCAGCCGCGTGCAGTACCGCTGCAGTGTCAGAACCAAGGCTACTGGTACCTGCCTGACCCACAGCTGGATCAGAGTTCTGACGCCAGGTCTTCTGGAGCAGTGTTTCTCTACGACCAGTCCGTGGACGGGCGCCTGTCCCTGAGATCTCCCTGACACATGCAGGAAGGCAGCAAGCCCATCCCTGGTATCAGAAAGGCTGAGAAACACAGATCCAGAGGGATCGCTGATAACAGCACAATCCAGCTGAGTGTCGAGGAAACAGGCTCAAGTCCATTAACACCTGGAACTAGTCAGCCTTCTGCTGCCCAACTGGTCCCCATCCCCAGCTCTATTGTCCCAGAGTGACTCAGTGCTCAGTGAGTCAGCCTGCCACCTCCCACGTGCCACACTGCCTGAGCCTGACTCACTGCCAGGCAGGGAGCTGCGCCTGAGGCTGCATCTGCTGCCTGCTCCTCCAGGGCCGGTTTCTCCAGTCACCTTCCCAGGCTTCACGGGGGGGGGTTGAGCCCCACCCCGGGAGCGGAGGGGGGGGGGGGGGGGGGGGGGGTGTTATAACATGTATCTGACCCAGCTGTGCTCTAAGGTGGGGGTGTCATCTGGAACAGCTGTCCAGACTTTGGAAATGTCACCAATGCCGCAGGGTCTGCCGGAGTCTGCACACAGCCTGAAACGGTAATTCAGGGAGGAACAAACTGCCCCATTCATTTCAGAGGGTGGGGTGTTAACGCCGATTCCCAGTCATAACTTCAATAGTGGCGTTGTTAACTCTCTCTCTGCTGGTCAAAGCGCGCGCAGAAGAGGAACACGCATGTCATGCAGATCTAGAAAATCCACCATGAATGACTGCTCAGTATGGTGTCAATTGAGTGGAGCACAGGTTGCAAGCAGACCATGGGAGAACACCAGTTAGCACTTTCTAATCTGACCCCTGGAGCCAAAAAGCTAGAGGGAAAGAACAGAGCTCGGGGGGGGGGGGAGGGGGGAAGCCTTGAACCCCGCCAAAGAACCAAGACCAGCACTGAACCTAATTACTTATGTGAAGAATGGTGATACAATTGGTATTACTGAGACTTGCTGGGAAATTCACACGACTGCAATGTAAAACCACTGGTTACCATCCGTTAAGGAGGGGCAGAGAAGGTAAAAGAGTTGGAGGGGGTTGCACACTACCATTAAAGACACCACTACCTGTTCCAGCGTTATCGGTAACTCAGAAGTCCAGAATCTGGAATGCACATGGATCAATGTGCTAACGAACAAAGCCCAGGAGGGGATAGTGTGGGGGTCTGTTACAGACCATCAAGTTAAATCAGAGAACAGGATGAGTTACTCCTTAAACACCCATCTGTAATCTATATTAAAAAACCTTGTATTTTATGGGGGACTACAATGTGGGAGGCGTATGCTGGAGGTTTTATGCAGCCAGCAGTAAAACATCATTGGTGTTTCAAAAATTATAGATAATCATTTTCTAACACAAAGGTATTGCAGCCAACACAAAATAATTATTTTAGACCTCATTATGTTGAATAGAAAATTAACCACTGCACAGGAAATTGGTTGTTGCCTAGAAACCAGCGATCATGACCTGATTGCATTCAATAGGGCAAACAGAGGACAGTCCCCACCAGTTATGTATTTTATGTTATAAATATACACATACATACACATGGTGCTTTAAAAGGGCTAATTTCCCAAAGTTAAGGAAAACTATGAGCTAAACTGATTGGGAGGAAAAATTTAAACAGAAGAGTGTGAATGAAAGCTGGGAATTCCTTAAAAAGAGTTTATTAGATGGTGAAAAAGTCACAATTCCACAACTGAGAAAGAGAACAACTTTGGCTAAAAGCTCACCTGGTTTAGAGGCAAAGTGAAGGCAGCAATTAGAAATAAAAAAGCAATATATAGCAAATATAAAAATGGGGAAATAGCATTCAATATAAATTAGTAGTTATGAAGTGTAGGAAATTGATAAGGGAAGCTAAAAACATAAGAATGGCCATAGTGGGTCAGACCAAACGGCTATCTAGCCCAGTATCCTGTCTTCCAACAGTGGCCAATGCCAGGTGCCCCAGAGGGAATGAACAGAACAGGTAATCATCAAGTGATCCATCCCCTGCCGCCCATTCCCAGCTTCTGGCAAACAGAGGCTAGGGATACCGTCCCATCAGGGGAAAATGCATGGCTGGCAGCGCTAAGGATAATAATTTTTTTTTTTTAATTATAATAGGAACAAAAGAAATCTCAACAATGGTATAGGCCCATTAAGAGAAAAGAGACGGTAATAATGATTGTTAATGATGCAGAAATGGCGGAAGTGTTCAATACATTTCTGTTCTATATCTGGAAAGAAGTAAGTTGATGTACTCATATGACATGGGGATGCTGAAGTACTTTCCAGTCCATTAGTAATTAAGGAGGATTTAAATGTCTAATAAAGATAAACTTTTTTTTTTTTTTTTTAATGAGCAGGCCCAGATAACTTGCACCCAAGTGTCCTAAAAAGTTGGCTCAGGAGATCTCTGGCCCACTGATGTTAATTTTTATTAAATCTTGGAATACCAGAAACATTTCAGAAGACAGGAAGAGTGCTAACATTGAACCAACATTCAAAAAAGGCACAGGTTCACCTGGCATCAATCCTGGGCAAAAAAATAGGAAAAGCTAATACGAGATTCAATCAATAAAAAATTCAACAGCAGGAATATAATTAATGTCAATCAACATAGTTTTATAGAAACTAGATCTGTCAAACAAACCTTATTTCATTCTTTGAGGAGATTACAAGTTTGGCTGACAAAGGTAACTGCATATATGGAATAGACTTGACTTTTCCAGGCCTTGGACTTAGTACCACGTGACAGTCTGATTAAAAAATGAGCACTGACTACATGATATCAATAGTGCATTCAGTAAGTGGAACAGTATCCGGCTACCTGACCGATATCAAGAAGTAGTTTTCAAAAGGGAATGGTCATCGAATTGGGAGAATTAACAGTGGGGTTACATAAGAACGGCCAGGCTGGTCAGACCAATGGTCCATCTAGCCCAGTATCAGATCTTCTGACAGTGGCCAATACCAGGTGCCCCAGAGGGAATGAACAGAACAGGGCAATTTCGAGCGATCCATCCCCTGTCGCCCATTCCCAGCTTCTGACAAACAGAGACTAGGGACACTCAGAGCATGGGGTTGCATCCCTGCCCATCTTGGCTAATCGCCATTGATGGACCTATCCTCCATGAACTTATCTAGTTATTTTTTGTACCCTGTTATACTTTTGGCCTTTACAACATCCCCTGGCAACGAGTTCCACAGGTTGACGGTGCGTTGGGTGAAGTACTTCCTTTCGTTTGTTTTAAACCTGCTGCCTATTAATTTCAATGGGTGACCCCTGGTTCTTGCATTATGTGAAAGGGTAAACAGCACTTCCTTAGTCACTTTCTCCACACGAGCCATGATTTTATAGACCTCTGTCATATCCCCCCTTAGTCGTCTCTTTTCTAAGCTGAACAGTCCCAGTCTTTTTAATCTCTCCTTGAATGGAAGCTCTTCCATACCCCTAATCATTTTTGTTGCCCTTCTCTGCACCTTTTCCATTTCTAAAATATCTTTTTGGAGTGGAGTGACCAGAACTGCACGCAGTATTCAAGATGTGGGTGTACCATGGATTTACATAGTGGCATTATGATATTCACGGTCTTATTTTCTATCTCTTTCCTAACGATTCCCAACATTCTGTTCGCTTTTTTGACTGCTGCTGCACATTGAGTGGATGTTTTCAGAGAACTCTCCACAATGACTCCAAGATCTCTTTCTTGAGTGGTAACAGCTAATTGAGATCCCATCATTTTATATGTATAGCTGGGATTATGTTTTCCAATGTGCATTACTTTGCATTTATCAACAGTGAATTTCATCTGCCATTTTGTTGCCCAGTCACCCAGTTTTGTGACATCCCTTTGCAATTTGCTTTGGACTTAATTATTTTGAATGATTTTGGATCATCTATAAACTTTGCTTCCTCACTGATTACCCCCTTTTCCAGAACATTTATGAATATGTTGAACAGCACTGGTCCTAGTACAGATCTGCGGGGGACACCACTATTTACCTTTCTCCGTTCTGAAAACTAACCACTTATCCCAACCCTTTGTTTCTTGTTTTTTAACCAGTTAATGATCCATGAGAGGATTTGCCCTCTTAACCCATGGCTCCTTACTTTGCTTAAGAGCCTTTGGTGAGGAACGTTGTACACTATATCCACTGATCCCTCTTCTTCACATGCTTGTTAACCCCCTCAAAGAATTCTAATAGATTGGTGAGGCATGATTTCCCTTTACAAAAACCATGTTGATTCTTCCCCAACAAATCATGTTCACCTATTTGTCTGATAAGTCTGCTCTTTATAACACTTTCAACCAATTAGCCTGGTACTGAAGTTAGCAATCGCCAGGATCGCCTCTGGACCCTTTTTTAAAAATTGGTACAGAGGCTGGTACATCTGGTACAGAGGCTGATTTAAGCAATAGGTTACATACCACAGTTAGTAGTTCTGCAATTTCATATTTGAGTTCCTTCAGAAGTCTTGGGGGAATATCATCTGATCCTGGTGACCTATTACTACTATTTTTTTAGTAGTTTACATTTAACACAGAGCTGTACAGTATTTGCTTATTTGGGGGGGGGGTGTCTCTGCTGCTGCCTGATTGCATATTTCCAGTTCCAAATGAAGTGTGTGGTTGACCGGTCAGTTTGTATCTCTGGTGTTCATAACACTGAGGTTCTACTGTATTGTTTCATTTATTAATTTGCTTCAAAACCTCCTCCAATGACACCTCAATCTGGGACAGTTCCTCAGATTTGTCACCTAAAAAGAATGGCTCAGGTTTGGGAATCAAGAATTAATTTACCTTCCCCGCAATGGCTGTGTCTTCCTCAAGTTGTCCTTTAGCTCCTCGATGGTCCAGAGGCCCCACTGATTGCTTGGCAGGCTTCCTGCTTCTAATGTACTTTTTAAAAATGTTGCTGTTGGTTTTTGAGTCTTTTGCTAGTTGCTTTTCAAAGTCTTTTTTTTTTTTGCCTGCCTGATTATATTTTCGCACTTTACTTGCCAGAGTTTATGCTCTTTCCTATTTTCCTCAGTAGGATTTGACTTCCAATTTTTAAAGGATGCCTTTTTGCCTCTAATGGCCCCTTTTACTCTATTGTTTAGCCATGGCGGCATTTTTTTGGTCCTCTATTTTTTTTTATTTGGGGGTATACATTTAAATTGAGCTTCTGTTATGGTGTTTTTAAAAAGTTTCCATGCAGCTTGCAGGCATTTCACTTCTGTGACTGTTCCTTTTAATTTCTGTTTAACTATCTTCCTCGTTTTTGTGTATTTCCCCTTTCTGAGTTAAATGCGACTGTGGTGAGCTTCTTTGGCATCCCTCCCACCAGGATGTTAAATTTAATTACATTATGGTCACTATAACATAGGGGTTCAGCTATATTCACCTCTTGGACCACATCCTGTGCACCACTTAGGACTAAATCAAGAATTGCCTCTCCCCTTGTGGGTTCCTGGACTAGCTGCTCCAAGAAGCCGTCATTAATGGTGCCTAGAAACTATCTCTGCATCCCGTCCGGAGGTGACCTGTACCCAGTCAATATGGGGATCGCTGAAATCCCCCATTATTACTGAGTTGTCTATTTTTATAGTCTCTCTAATCTCCCTGAGCATTTCACAGTCACCGTCACCATCCTGCTCAGGTGGTCAGTAGTACATCCCTGCTGCTATGTTCTTATAATTCAAGCATGGGATTTCTATCCAAAGAGATTTTACGGCACAGTTTGATTCATTTACGATTTTGCTATATTTGACTGATTTCTTTCACACATAGAGCCACTCCCTCACCAGCATGACCTACTCCGTCATTGCTATGTGTTTTGTACCCTGGTATCACCATGTCCCATTGATTGTCTTCATTCCAACCAGTTTCTGTCATGCCTATTGTATCAATATCCTCATTTAATACCAGGCCCTCAAATTCACCCATCTTAGTAGTGAAGACTTCTAGCATTTGTATACAAGCACTTATAACATCTGTCACTTTTTAGCTGTCTGCCTTCATGTGATGTAACTGAATGGGACTCTTGTTCATTTGACTGTTTCTCTTCCGTTCCTACCTGTACTTTATCAACATCCATCCTTTATCAACAACCTCTTTTCTAGGTTATAGAGAATTCCTGCTAATAGATCCCCCCCACGGGAGGTCTCCACATGCTCCTCTGCATCTGTTGGCTTTCCCCCAGACCTACGTTTAAAAATTGCTCTACGACCTTTTTAATGTTATATAGGGATCAGTACTAGGCCTGAAAACACTCTACATTTTCATCAATGATCAGGAAGTAAATATAAAATCACTGCTGACAAAATCTGCAGAAAACACACAGACTGGCAAAGTGGTACCTAACGATGAGGGGAGGGCAGTCACACACAGAGATCCGGATCACATGGCAAGCTGGACCCATGCAAACAAAATGCATCTGAATCCAGGAAATGCAGTTCTACAGCTGGAGCCGAGGATTGCAGGCCATGGCTACAGAATGGGGGACTGTGTCCCGGAAAGCAGTAACTCTGACAAGGATGTAGGGGTCAGAATGGACAAGCAACTCCTGGCAGCTTTACTCCAGCGGGGAGCCGGATGTCCTGGTGCAGGTGAGATACAAGAGCCTAGAGAGAGAGAGCAGCCTGGAACCCACTTGGCTTCCGTTGTGTGGCAGGAAAACTCCTCTTTACCCTTCACAGGAAGAGAGCGTCTCCAATGTATTCAGAGCAGCTGCCTCAGTTCTAAAGTCCTGTGAGAGAGAAAGAAATTCCCCTCCTCGCCTTGTGATCAGCCTGGTGTCTTGGAAATGCATCAGCCCCTGCAGAGGGGGAGGGAGAGGCTGCGGGGAACCACATGCTGGAGGAAGGCCACGTGCTCGCTACCTGAAGCTGCAAGGAGGGACCTTCTGCCTGCAGAGTGGGACCGGCAGAGGGAGGGTCCCAGAGGATTGCACAGCTCACCACACAACTCTGCGCCAGACACTGAGCTGCCATTTGCATAGCCCCTGACGTTGTGGAGCCAATCATGAAAATGGGACCAAGTGTAATGATGATGTCACATCTGCCTGTATCTTCAGGCAGCTCAAACCCACAGTGCTGAGGTGTGACCTTCCCCGGTGATCCTAGTCAACCAGCTCCCCACCCCCGCACGCCCATGCAGTCTATTCCACAGCCACAGGATCTGGCCTTTTCCCCCACCATGCCATGCAATGTAGCAGGTTTGCTATGAAATCTGCCATTTTGCGGCAGCTAAGGGCCAGGCCAGGCCTTCTGTCTCCCTGCCCTGCCAGGACCTGCCTGCAGCTGCCTCTTGCTTTTCAGCTTTTCCCACAAAGCGGAGTTACTGACTTGCAGTGCATGGTCCCCACCTGGCTCCAGGGAACCCAGCGGCACAGAGCAGAGGCTGTCTGGGAGCAGGAGAGACAGAAGTGCAGGCCCGCAATCAGGACTTCCTGGAGAAGAGAGAACCAGCCAAAGCCCAGGGAGCTACAGAAACTCGCTACAAGCTCCCCTTTCGTCACGCTGGGGAAACAAAGGTTCAGACCCAGGCTGCCTAGGTGCTGCCGGAGCTGAGCAGCACTGCCTGTGTTCTCAAAAGAGATCCTGTTCTCAGCTGAGCGTGACCCCGGTGCACCACCGGCTGGTCCCGTCCCTGGGGGTCATCTCAGGATACCCTCCCTTCCACCCACAGCTAGGGTTCTTGGGCTGAGCCCCTCCCCAGCTTGGATGGGCTCCAACAGGGTCCTGGTTCACAGAGATCAAGGCCAGCAGGGACTATTAGACCATCCAGACCGACCTCCTGCACAGGCCACCCGCGTGCTGAGCCCGAGAACTTGTGACTGAAGTACAGCGTGTCTGAGTAAAGCGTATCTTTCAGCAAGGCCCCCACAGCCGCCAAGGGATGGAGAACCCACCACTTCCCTTGGCAGCTCCAGTGTTTCCAGCCCCTGGCTGTGAAAAACGTGAACTTTTACTGCCCACGGTGAACGTGTCAGACTTCAGCCGTGGGCTCTTGCTCTGCCAGAGCACAGAGCTCTTTACTGCCCAGGCTTGTTCCCAGGAAGGTCCGGACACGCTGTAACCAAGTCACCTCTCAGGCGTCTTTTGGACGGCTGAGCAGATTGAGTCTCTCACGGTCACGCATTTTCTCCAGCCTGCAGATCAGTTCTGTGGCTCTTTTTTGCACCCGCTTCCATTTTTCAACAGGCTTTTAAAGCTATGGAGCCCGGACCTGTTACTCCAGACACAGAACCAGGAGGCTCCCTGCCCTGCTGACCTAAAGGGCAGAGGAGACAGACTCCCAGGGCCTAAAGGAGCAAGAGCTTTGCGTTTCCAGAGGCCTGGCTTGGCCAGCTGGGGGAAGGGACCCCGGCAAGGAGGCAGTCGGCAATATACAGGGTCTTTTCTCGCTGCCTTTGTCTATCGACTGTGCTCATGACTGTAGTAGCCAGCTGCCAGGCACCATCGACTGCCATCCTTGGAATCAGCTGGCCCAGATCAGGTCTCCAAACCTCATGTCCAGGGAAGAGACGATTGAACAACTGCTTGGGAAACATCCGCCCGAGACAGGAGCCCAGACACTACGAAATGGAGCCCGCTCAGCTCCACTGCTGCAGGGCTGGTCCCCGCCTCTGGCTTTTCGGGCTGGGGTTTGGGGCAAAGGCTGAGCCGAAGAGCGAGGGGCATGGTGCATGGGGGAGGGAACGTCACCCGTGGACATCCGGCCACTGGCCAGGTGCAGGGCTCCGAAGAACAGCTCCAGTCACAGACTCACAATCCATTCCCGTGGCCAGACACGGAGACACACTCGCCACCCGCTGTCTGCAGCTAGAAAACTCTCCCCTCTAACCGCAGGACTCACAGCCGCAGCCCCGACAGCTCTGGTGGGAAGAGAGGGAGCAGCACAGAAAGTCACCCCAGCCATTCAAGGCAAGAAGCACCAGAGGAGAAAAACTGGAACCAGGGCTGCCAAGCCTCCAGGGAAAGTGTATCCGCTTCACACCAGTGGGATCTCAGCTCGGCCAGGGAGCATCCACTGCCTCCTCTAGTCCGCCATGGAGCCAAGGCTGCTCCAACCCCCCGCTCCCGATCAGCTCCGGATCCAGCGCCACGCACAGACTAATGGGGGGTGGGACACAGGCGCCCACTTTCATTTTTCTCTGAGGGTGCTTCACCCCGAGGCCCCGCCCCCACTCCGCCCTTCTCCACCCCCTCCCCCAAAACCACACCCCTACTCCGCCTCTTCCCGCTCCCTCTCTGCCCCTCCCCCAGTGCCTCGCCCTGCCTCTTCCCACCTTTGCTCCGCCCCCTCCCCCAGTGCCCCACCCTCACATCGCCTCTTCCTGCCCCCTCTCTGCCCCCTCCCCCAGTGCCTCGCCCTCGCTCTGCCTCTTCCCACCTTTGCTCCGCCCCTCCCCCAATGGAGGAGAACAGAACTGCCCAAGCATGCGCCTGCCCTAGCGCACAGCCCCCCAAGTACACACGTCTCTCCTGCCCCATGCCGCCACCAGCCATCTGCCCCTTACTCCAGACCCCTTCCCAACGCCCACCACTCTCCTTACCCAGCGCTTTCTGTTCATGCCTCTCAAGGCAGGGTCAATTCTGCAAGGTCCTGGGCATCCTCACCTCCCACACATTTCAAAGCAAGTTGGGGCACTCAGCACCCTGCGAGATCAAGGATCCTTCTTTGCTAAGACAGAAGCTGTTCAGAGAAAAGTGACCCCAGAGCTGCTGCTGCCTTGTGCTTGTTCCTTTGCTCTAAAGACTCCGATCTGCCCCATCTGCACAGAACCAACAGCTGGTCAAGCCACTTCCTTCGGCTCCCCCTTCCCAGGGTCCCTGCACTGTCCCAGCATATACAGCCAAGAACTCATCGCCTGTGGCTGGCGACCTGATGTGCCCAAGGAGTGACGGACAGGCCAGGATTCCCAGGCCCACTCTCCCAAAGGGGATCCAGCCAGGACTCGAACACTGACTGTTTTCTGAGACCCTGAGTGACGCCTGCCTCGCTCACCTCCTCCCAGCCATTCCTTGTGGTTTCTAAAGCCCTGGGAACGTAAAGGCTCCAACGGGACAGTTCTGCCAAGGTCATGGAATTAGCAGGAAAGAAGCTGGCTAAGCAGAACTCTCTCCTTCCCCTAGGATGTAATTTACTCCAGGCCAATTCAGCGGAGCCAGGATGAGCCAGGGAGCTCATCACACCGCCTGGCTGGACTAGGCTCCACTAGAGCCAGGGACAGAAACCTGGGAGGAATCCCAATCCACTTCAGATTTATTTTCCTTTACAAGCACCTTCCCCTGGTGGCAGCCCTTGTCCATATTTTGCTTTGCAAGCCTGAGCCCCAGAAACGCACGTCCCGTTTTACAAAGGCTGCTGAAAAATTGGAAAGGGTGCAGAAAAGAGCCACAAAAATGATGCGAGGGCTGGAAAAAAATGCCGTATGGTGAGACGGGAAGTGCTGAATCTGCTGAGCTCATCGAAAAGACGACTGAGGTGACAGGATGACAGCATAGAAGTACCTCCCCGGGGAGACAAGACCAGGTTCTCCAGGGCTCTGTAATCTAGTGGAGCAAGGCAGGATGAGAACCAGTGCCTGGAAGCTGAAGCCAGACACACTCGAGTGAGAAATAAGGCACAAATGTGTGCCAGTGACGGCGATTAGCTCCTGGAACAAGCTCCCAAGGAAGGGCTGGTTTCTCCAGCTCTCGGTGTGACTGGAGCCTTTCTGGAAGATAGGCTCGCCAAACGCAAACAGAAATGACTGGGCTCAGTACAGGGGGAATTGGGTGAGATTTAATGGCCTGTGATAGGACAGGCTAGATGGTCTAATGAGTTTCTGGCCTTAAACTCTATAAATCCATGACTTGGCTGGGAATGAGGCCAAGCACTATGGCCCAGTTCAGAGCTCACCTGCCCAGGAGAAAGAAAAGGACTGTGCAGCGCCATGCACACTCAGCCCAGCGCGCTCAGCCCCAGGCTCCCTCCAGAGGCAGCCTGTGCACCAACATCCAGCAAGACAGAGGGAAGCGGTTTCCAAACCAACACCTTGACAACAAAGCCCTAACCAACGGGCAGGTGAACCACCTTGGGCTCTGGGGGAAAGGGGAGAGCACGGAGACACCAGCAAACCAATTGCAGAGCGCCTCGTGACAGAAGGCATCAGAGCGGTGCGAAAGGGAGCTCTGCAAGCTCCCCTCTCACCTCTAAGGGGTCCCCTGCACGCTGTGGCAATGCCCCTTGCTCCAGAGCTGCAGCACATCCTGCTACTACTTCAGCCTTCCCAACCCGGAGCCTCTGCCCATCCCGCTCACCCCGTTCCCGTGCTGGGTTTGTGCAGAACAGCTCAGACCCAGGCAGATGGAGAACCGAGTCTCATGGGCCAGGGCCAGCAGGAAGGTCTCTCTCTCTCTCTAGCCCCAGCCCAAAGGCTCTTGTCCAGGCCCTCATTACCTCATGTCCTGAAGACGGCAGTCTCCTCCCGTCACCTGCCTCGGTGCACACAAAACACTGCTGCGAAGATCAGTTTCCAGGCTCTTCATTCTGACCACACTATCCCCCACTTAATCCCTTCGCTGGCCCCGTCTTCTAGCCCCTGCAACCCCGTCCCTCGCTAGCTAGCAGCCTTTGTTTCGTATTGGCCTGTTCCTCCAACCCCATTCACAATGCCAGCTTTATGCACCCATCTGTCAGGGTCTCAGACAAATGTCTTCCAGGCCACCCTCTGCTAAGACTCCGCATTCCAGTCCCTCCTGAAAATCCCTCTGTGTCAAGGCACTTCTTAACTCAGCAGGTCACCCCGGGTACCATGTACCTATCGCACGTATTGGGGGGAGGAGGGGAAGAGCCCTTTATAATGAATACACTAAGATCTGCAGTATAAAAATTCTTAGTTTGTTTTTTCCCCAGGAGCTCTAGTGTCTCCATGGTTTGCAGCAGGACTCTGAAATCTCGCTGCGAGACAGCCCTGAGGTCATGGAAGTACCTTTTTCAAGCCTGCTTTAAAGCTATGCAGGTTTGACAGAGCTATTGCAACTTACCATTTCCTGCCCGTGGGTCACATCATGCCACGGCTGTTGGCAACACACCCTAACCATTCCATAGCACTGCATACGCATACTCAAGGAACCCACAATTTCAGTGTGCTCTGCACCCTCTTTCTGCTGCTGCCCGCTAACGTCGCCCTCACGCTCAGAGGCCAAAGTCTCTGCTGAAGGGCTGAACTTCCAGGGTTCAAGCGCTGATGGGGAGGGTGCTGGCCTGTGCAACCTTCACTCAAGGAGTTTAAGGCCAGCAGG
>NW_020664629.1:44489-53721 GCF_002925995.2 Terrapene triunguis | reverse complement strand
GGTGCTGGCCTGTGCAACCTTCACTCAAGGAGTTTAAGGCCAGCAGGCACCATTCGATCATCGTGTCTGGCCTCCTGCACCCAGCAATTTCTGTATCAAGCCCAGAACTTCGGCTAGATCTAGGACACGCCTTTTAGAAAGACGTCCGGTCTCAATGCAAAGCCCTCACGTGATGCGAGAATCCCCGCATCCCTAGGGAACTGCTCCAATGGTGAGTTCCCCGCCCTCACTGTTAATTCTGCCCCATTCTGCATATACCTTGTGTTACAGCTTTTGGGTCTGTCTGCCCTGCAAACACCCAAAACCCACGGCAGCGAATCTTAGTGCCCAGGTCAACTGACTCAGGACCCGGAGCCCGCCTTCCCCGCCGGGTTTCAGAGCCCGGGCTCCAGCCCAAGCCCGAGTCTGTGATCCAGCCTCAGAGACTCACTACTACAGGGTCTTTTTTTGCATGTAGACGAACCCTTTAATTACTACTTTTCCCCAAGGGAATAAATCAAGGAGAGTAAGACAAGAATCTGTAGGACCTCTCCCTTATTCGGCTTTGAAGTTGGAAGGCCTGTAGAGAATAAGGCAAGGATTGCAGGAAGAGAATGGGTGGTCTGGTGGCTGAGGCAGCTGAATACCACCAAGGAGAACTAGATTCTAACCTTGCCTCTGCCACAGAGTTCCTATGTGATGCTGGACAAGTCACTTAGCCAAAAGTTTAGCAGACGGCCACTTCCTGTGCATTCCTCATTTTCCAGATGCCCAACATGAGAACTCTGGGACCTGACTTCAGAAGTGCAGAGCAGCTAGAGCTGAAACTCGAGTCAGTTGCACCTGACAGATTTCGGTTTTATGTTTTTCCTCTTTCCAAAGAAATTATATCCAAAACATTCTGTTGAAAGAAAATTATTGAAGGGTCTGTCTACACCGCAATCCAGCACCGTGACTGGCTCACGTCCGCTCCCTCGGGCTCACGGGGCTTGGGCTGCGGGGTTATAAAAGCTCAGAGTAGATGTTCGGGCTCAGAGACCCCTCAAGGGGGGAGGGTCCCAGAGCCCAGCTGACACAGGCCAGCTGCAGGCATTTTATTGAAGTGTAAACATAACCAAAGTTGCAACATGCAAAGCTGAAAGCCAGGGGGACCCAGGCAACCTCATCACTGCTCCCTTGTGTATGGGCAGCCTAATTTTCAAGCATGTGAATTTGCAACTTTAACTGGCCAAATTTGCAAAGTTATACATGAGCTTGCCAGCACTTCTGTTTGCTGTAACACAACAGCTCCTGAGCTCCACATTCGAACTGCAAACGTCACGGAATGTTCTAAGCAGCTCTCAGAAGAACTCGGTTGATTCTGATGAAAATCAGAAAAGGGACATGAGGAATGCATCCGGTCAGCACACCTGACCATTTCAACCATCTCTCTCTACATCTTGTCTACATGCCAAAGAACCACTTGATAGCAGCCATTAACACTTTCCAGCAGAACAATACCCCCACCTCAGCTCCCAATGCAGGTTTAAAAGGTTGACATTCTAAATGATTTCTCTCCCAGAGAGAAAGGAAAGAAATAAGAATGGTGGAGGGGAAGAGCAATTGGAGGGCACAGAGGGAAAGGGAGAGAATGGGGAGCACAGAGCCCCTGGCATTAGGGGAAAGGAGGTCTGGGGGACACAGAGCCCCTGGCATGAGGGAATAGCGGAGGGGGGCAGAGTCCCTGAAGTAGAGGGGGCTCAGAGGGGAGCACACAGGAGCTTGTTGGGGGAATGGACAAATGCCAGGAGACCTCAGTGTGCACAATGTGCTGGGCCGACACAGGAACAAAGTGTGCAGCCAGCCAGCAGCTTTCTTTGAACGTATTTTTGGATAGAATATCTTAATTCTTTGTAACAAAAGGAAAAAGGTAAAACCAACGGATACCAGGGGCAGCCGCCACCTCCCCCGCCCACCATGCGCCCCAGCAGGCTCTGAATGTGGAAGCTTTGGCACCACAGCACAGCCTGCATGATGTGAATGAACAATCCAGGGAACGCCTTTTGGGAGCGATCTCCCCTATCTTCTAACAGTGGACCTGCCAGACTGGATCAGGCCGGAAGTCCGTCTAACCCAGTGTCCTCTCTGACAGTGGTCAGCACCAGATTCTGCAGAGGACGGTGGAGGAATCTCATAGTGGTAAATGGGGGGGAATGTGCCCCCTGCATAGGTCTCAGCGTGATCGCTCCTAGTTTGAAACTGACTTAAATCCTGAAGCAAAAGGTTTAATATCCATTCCAATATGGGTGGTCATTAATTATCACAACTCTGAATATTCTTGGTATCCTTGTAAATGTCCAATCCCTTCCTGCATCTTACATTTTTGGCCGCAATGACTTCCTGTAGCAGTGAGTTCCACAGTTGAATCACATGCTCAGTTTTGAATTTCCCCCCATTTAATTTCACAGAATGTCCCCTAGCTCCTGTGTTAGAAAACCAGGAACTGGACACTCCTGATCTCCCATATCTAGACCAGTCAGTATTTTATAGATTTTTATCATATCCCCCGTTATTTATCTCCTCTCTAAGGTAACAATCCCAAGCTTTTCAATCGCTCTTCATAGGGAAGTTTTCAAGGCCCTTGATCATTCTCGTTGCTGTTCTGTGAACCCATCTAGGTCTGCAAACGCTTTTTGAGACGAGGTGACCAGTACCGCACGCAGTACCCGCTGAGGCTGCACCACTGATCTACATAAATCCACAGATATTATAAATAAAATCTGCTTTGTATTGGTCATCATCCCACTCCTTAGCCTCCTAACATCTTGTTTGCTTTTTGTGACCACAGCGTGACTTTTCACGAGCTGACTCATTTCACTGAAAACCTGTACAGTGCAGGAATCGTTTAAATGTTCCCCTCCAGGGTGCATTACCTGGCATTTGTCAACACTGAATTTCATTTGCGGCTGTGTTGCCACCGTCAGAGGCAGGATACTGGACCTAGGGCCTAAGCCAGGCTAGCAATTCCTACGTTCCTGTGACTTCTACTGCTTGAGCTACAGCACTATCTACTGACAACAGCAGTTCTGTTACCCAACTGAACCAGCCAGTAAAGGAGGATGCCGAACACACTGAAACTGGCTCCCTGTACATGACCAACCCCATTTTACAAACAGCACAGCAAAGGACAGCCGGTTCCGTCAGTTGGGCAGCATGATTACATACATGGGATCTGGGTCTGCCAGATTCAAAGGCCAGAAGACACCAATAGGCAGCAGGTTTAAAACAAACACAAGGAAGTATTTCTTCACCCAACGCACAGTCAACCTGTGAAACTCATTTCCAGGGGATGCCGTGAAGACCAAAAGTATAACAGGGTACAAAAAAGAACTAGATCAGTTCCTGGAGGATAGGTCCAACAATGGCAATTAGCCAAGATGGTCAGAGATACAACCCCATGCTCTGGGTGTCTCTAGCCTCTGACTACAAATGCTGGGACTGGACAACAGGGGATGGATCACTCGACAACTGACCTGACCTGTTCATTCCCTCTGAAGCACCTGGGACTGGCCATGGTCAGAAAACAAGGTACGAGGCTAGATAGACCATTGCTCAGACAGGGTCAGACCATTCTCATGTTCAATGTGATCATCTAGTTTGACCTCCTGCACAACACCAGCCGTAGGATGTCCCTGAATTAGCTCCTCTTTGGACTAGAGCAGAACTTTTAGAAAAAATCCCATCTTGAGTCTATCACTTTAATCCTCAAATCATTCTCCTGGCTCTTCTCTGAACCCAGTGCAATTTATCAACCTCCTTCTCGAGCCATGCACCTCAGACACTGTACTGCAGCAGCGGTCGCCCCGGTGAGACCTGCATTCCAGCCCGAGGTCACGTAGCCCCTCGGTGGGGGGTGGCTTTGCAGCTGTGAAGGGGACACACTTGACCCCAGCTGGGAGAAGCAGCGAGTCCCAATTCTGATGTGTCTTTGCTCCAGGGGGTTTTGGCCTGTGTTGTGCCCCAAGAGGGAGCAGGCCGCTGGACCCAAGTTCTGTGTAAAGGGGGTCAAACAAGGGGAGCCTGGCCCAGCTGTCCTCCATCCATGGGGGCGGAGATAGCCCCCCGAGGCTATGGGCTGAGTCTGGGGTGATTGGGTGGGAGCCCAGCCCAGCTCTCTCTCCCCCCAGCAGCTCTGGCTACAGCTGGGCTACATTTGGGTTTCCAGAGCAGCGAGCGCTGGTGGCAGCAGCCCAGCCGTAGAACTTCAGGGGTTGGACACATGCCAGAACAAAGCCGTGACAACGCACACCACAGCAGGGAAATCGCAAATTTCTACAGTTTACAGCCCAGACAAGCCTAGATGGATTGTCATGGGCCCGCCAAGCCAAGGACTCATCTCCGGCCAAGACTCCTCTGCTGGGAACAGCCAAAGATCTGCTGCCACCAACCGAGGTGTGCTGGTTCTCAGGGAGTCACACCTTGGGCAGGTTGATGAGAGGGGCTGTTGCCAGCTCCCCCAGTATCTGTCAGCCTAGCTCTGCATTGCTCCCCTTCCCACTACCCTTGGTTTATTTGCCTATTTCTCTCTCTTTCAACCGTCAGTTCCTGGGGCAGGGGAAGAACCCAGCGCACTGAGAGTACTATTGGAAACAATTTACTACTAATAACGTTAGCCAAGTGGACAAATTCTTCTCACTCAGAACCAGATGCAGATTTGAACCAGGTCTCCTCAGGCCAGAAGGATGAGCAGCTCTGTCCCCTGCTAGAGGACTGCACAGGACCCCTACAAGACCCAGGCTGCCAGCATCTGGGCCCTATGCTGGGAACTCCCACTGACAGAGCTCAGGCTGGACCGAGGACGCAAGTAACTGCAACCTAGATTGACTCAAGACAAT
Source organism: Terrapene triunguis (assembly GCF_002925995.2). Lineage (NCBI taxonomy): Eukaryota > Metazoa > Chordata > Testudines > Emydidae > Terrapene > Terrapene triunguis. The sequence continues at coordinate 48,868 of NW_020664629.1, read as the reverse complement.
ACTCAGGACAGTTTCTTTACTGCAATGAATCGAGAGGAGGGTGGGGCACTAGGCAGAATCAAGACAGACCTGGGGCCTCTGGGGGGACCAGTTCCACAGCTGTGCTACCAAGCGGCACGTGAGACGCTCCAGCAGATTCCTCAGGCAGAATAATGGGCCTCTTAGTGGGCAGAGGTCTGAATCCGCACGGTCAAAATCAGCCAGAGCATGGCCTCATTGCCCAGCCCGCCCCGCTCAGCCTCCCCCACCTGCTAGACACAACTCAGTGGCCAAGCTCCCAATGCGTATGCTCCCTGCCACTCCCACGCTCCATTCCTGCAGTCAGCTTTTCGCGGCTCTGATGCAGTTCCTATGACCAAGCTCCCCAGCTCCCACAGCTGGTAATACACAGGCCTCCTGGAGACCAGCTGTGACAGCATGTGCTGCAAACATTGGAGGGATAAACAAGCCTGGAACATATTGGGCACCAGCTAACTGAGTGCACCTGTCCAGCAAACGCAGGCCTGGCCAAGGCAGCTTCTGGCCGATACACAGGCTTCTTGCAATCACCATTGCCACCTGCTTTCCCCTGTGAGCACGCAGACAAGTAGCCCCTACCCCTGCCCCCTACCAGACACACACACGCCCCCACTGGAGCCTGTGCAACCGGGCAAAGACTGGACCTTGCACTGCCTCGTGCAGTAACCCCGGCAAAGCCGCTAGCTCAAAGGAGCTTGTCATTAACACAGATCCAAACACCCAGGTCAATTGTTGCTAATGAGCTGCCTCCCCCGGTACCTGCAGGGGAGCTGAGCTTCCTGCCCTCTCACCCCCCCCCCCCCACACACACACACCCCTGACATTGCAGGATTAACAAACCAGAGGCACATGCTGTTGAACACCACACCCGTCTGCTCAGTCCAAAAGTGGAGGGATCCACCCAGCCACACCACAGCACCACTCAGGTCTCCAGAGCCCCAACTTCTCCCCTCCACCTCATGCCACAGAACCAGGCTACTTCACACGGGCAAGAGGTGCCCCTTTCCCAGCCTTCTGTCTGGGAGGCCTTGGGAGGGAGAAGTGACTTGCTCGCATTTCCCAGCCAGCACAGGACTACAAGGTCTTCAATCTAAACTGAGTGGTGGACAGAGAAGAGACACAGGGACTCTGAAGGTGAGAAGAGCCCAAGTCCACAAACAAACAGTCTTCCCAGAATTGCAGAAATCTGTAACCCACTTTGGCCACCCAGGCAGAGGAATTAATCCCCTCTGCATGCAGGGGGGGTCAGGGCCACCAATGCACGTTCACTGTGGGGGGCTGTTCTGGCTGGAGCCAACAGTAAATCTATAGCAGGCTCTGTTCTGGGGAAAGACACGCGGTTACCAGTGGCTTCCCCCAACCTTTGGCTTGTAAGGGCACAAGCAATCCCCTCTGGCAGTGGGCCCTTCTACCAGCCCTCAGCCCCCTTACAGAGAGGGCACCAGTCCCACTCAAGTATACACCTGCTCTAAGCAAAGCCTGGGTCTCAGGAGATGATTCTTCCACCAGATCGCCTCCTCTCATTAATAAACACCAGGGGCTGAAGCACAGGGGGGCTATGTGACGTGCAGTAATTGATTAATCACAAGCTATCTGCAGAGCCATACCATCTCTCCCTCCCAGCAGCAGGGGCTCCATTTTCTGCAGCAGCCTCGCAGCTCTCTCCTGCCCAGGGGAAGCTGAGTGGGCAGGCGGAGGCAGCTCTTTAGAGGACGGATCTGATCGCACTTTTATAAGGTACTTTGATCACGTCTAATCAGACGCTGTAAACACAGCAGAACAAGGAGCAGAGGATGAAGCTGACGAGCCTCCTTCGGAAGGAGACAAAACACAAACAGGCAGCAATTGTGACAGGCACAAAATGAAGGCAGCAAGAATGGGCAAGACACCCAAACATTCTCCTGCCCCTCCCGTGCCCTGGCCCCAATGGCAAATTCAGGGGAACTAGTGAGTCCCAACCTCTGAGCACTGACAGCACAGAGCCGGCCAGGAAAGGACCTGACAAGCATCCCCACCAAGAGGCCAAAGTGTGCCACCCACATCCATCCCTAGGACTCGGGGCCAAGGGGCAGCCAGCCCCGCAGAAACCACCAGTGGGTCTGATCCCCTCTCACCCATGCCATGGCAGATCAGTCAGTTGAGATCAATGGGGATTAACCAGTGTTGCCAGCGAAATCGGTCCCAATGTCTCTGGAGAGTGAAGCCAAGTCAGTGTAAAGGCCAAAGGAACCCAGCATCCCTCGCCCTCGGTCCCCGCTCAGGAAGACAAGCTCTTCGGAAACAAGTCAGACTGCAGGGGAGCTCTGAGCGGCTGCCCCATGCTCCATGGCGGCTCCCTGGCGACCAGCTGTCACCGCTGTGATGCGGGAGCCACACCACACCCGGGGCCCATCCTTCCTGAGGAGCCCCAACCAGTGCTGGGTTTACAGTGGCGCCAGTGGCACCATGGAGCCGGGCCCGTGCTCTGAAGGGGACCCAGCCTGCTCTGCTTGCACTGTGCCCTGAGACCCCACCAGCCCACTGGCTTCCCCCCCACCCACCACTTGCTCCTCTCGACCTGCCCGCCGGCCGGCCAAGGACTTCTCTCATCCCTTGGCCCCACCCACTGGCTTCTCTCTGCCTCCTGGCTGGACCCCAGTGCGGCTCCAGGCAGTCTCTGCTTCCCACCACCTGTGGGGCCCCACCTCTCTCCCCAGAGCTGAGCAACTTGGGACTGGTGCAGAAGCCTGGCCAGTCTCAGCCAGTTGGGGGGTGGGAAGAGTGTGGGGGGCTTGTCTGGGCCCCTCCAGACAAGTGGGTCCTGAGGGACCAGCCCTAGTTGCACTGCCGGCTCAGCCCAGCAAACACAGTTATCCCCCAGAGAGCGCAGCTGGGAGGCAGGGCGTGGGGGAGTGGGTCTCTGGAGGGCCTGGGGGGTGCTGCTGGGCTGTGGGTGGCGGGGGGGAGATCTCTGTGTGTTGGGGCACTAGGGAGTGGGGATTCTGTGTGCGGTGCTGGGCAGTTGTGGTGGGGCTGTGAGCAGGGGGGCGCTGGACAGGGGTGGTGGTGTGCAGGGCGCTGTGCATTTGTGGCAGGATCTGGGGGAGGCACTGGGCATAGCAGGTCGGGGGGGGGCCCTCTGGCCATAGGGAATCCGGGGGGTGTTCTGGTGTTGGGCAGGAGCGTGGCATGGCATGGGTCCACCCCCAAGGGGAAGGGGCACGCTGGCAGCACAGGGCCGGGTGGGCCATTATGTGTCTGGCAACTGCTGGTTTGTAAATAGTGCCCTCGCACTGGGGCCGCCCCTGCCATGCCCTGGGCCAGCCCCTCACTCCAGGGACCGACCCCCCCACAATATGCTCCATTGCCCCCATGGGGGCTGTGGCAGGGTGCTGGTGGAGATGCCCTTAATCAGCTCCTGCCACACCAGCCCCAATCAAGGGGAATGGATTTCAGCTGGGTGAATAGTCCTGTGCCTGCCTGGTAACTGGCCGCACCTGCCAGTCTCATTAACCCAAAGCTATAAAGGCTGGGGGGAAGCCAGAGAAGGGGGGAAGGGAAAAAGAAAGGTCAGGCACAGAAGGAGATGGGAGCCGCCTAGTCTGTTTCTGGCCAGGCCTGTTGTAGACAAAGTAGCTGTAAAACCTGTATATAGTTGGGAACTGGTGGTGGGAAACCTTTTGAGACTAAAGGGCAGGGGTGTTGCACCAGTCTGAAGTGTCCCTGACTCACTGAAGAGGGAGGCCAAGGGGCTGAATACCCAAGGGGGCAGCATGAACCCCGTTACAGGGGCCCACAAACATGTTTGGTGCCAGGCCCACAGTAGATTAATCTGGCCCCAACATAACATGGTCCAGACCCAGAGGGGCTCCCCCACACACTCCCATTTGAGTGCCTCCTCGGCAGAGCCTGGACCCTGTTCGTGAGGCACCCCATTCCCAATCCGGGAGTCCCTTCCCTGACCCCCACCATCTCTGCTTTCAGCTCAGCCTCAGCAAGGCCAGCGCAGTCGGGGAGGCCCTGCCACGGCCCAGTCTCTCCAATCCCACCGCCAGTGCATTTGTTTCTAACTCAAACCCTTGGAGACCTGGTCCTTGGACCAGGGTCTGGTCCTGTCCCCCGGGGCCGGCACCGTCCCTGCTCAGCTACTTCAGCCTCCTCCTTGGAGAGGAAGATCTCAGACGCAACCAGCCTCTCCCTGCCTCAAGTGCCAGCTCGGCCCGCGCGCCCCCTCAGGCAGAGCCCGGCTCGGCTCGGCCCGGCCCGCGCGCCCCCTCGGGCAGAGCCCGGTTCGGTTCGGTTCGGCTCGCGCGTCCCCTCGGCCAGAGCCCGGTTCGGTTCGGTTCGGCTCGCGCGTCCCCTCGGCCAGAGCCCGGTTCGGT
>NW_020664629.1:44287-44479 GCF_002925995.2 Terrapene triunguis | reverse complement strand
TTCGGCTCGCGCGTCCCCTCGGCCAGAGCCCGGTTCGGTTCGGCTCGGCCCGCGCGCCCCCTCGGGCAGGGCCCGGTTCGGCTCGGCTCGGCCCGCACTCCCTGGTTCGGTTCGGCTCATGCACCCCCTTGGGCGAGAGAGCTGCTCTGGCTCTGTGCCCCCCAGCTCCGTACCCCCCAACCCTGGCTCTGT
>NW_020664629.1:39687-43887 GCF_002925995.2 Terrapene triunguis | reverse complement strand
GGCGCGGCTCGGCTCGGCTCGGCGCGGCTCGGCCCGGTCTCCGCTGCTGGCTCCGTGCGCCGCTTCCCGAGCCCGGCCCGCCAGCAGCCGCCGCAGCAGGACCCGCGTCACGCACCGCCCCCGCCTCGCCCCGCGTCAGCGCCGGCTCCGGGGACCGGCCCCCGCAGGGGAGGGGAGGGGAAGGGGCCGGGGCCTGCCTCCGGCAGCCTCAGCCCCCCGCCGGCCCCTGCCCGGAGCTCGGCCCCGGCCGGACCTTCGCCCGCCCGCCGGCTCCCGGCTCCCTGCCCCCGGCGCCTCTGCCCGGGCTGCAGCTAGAGCGCCCCCAGCGCGCCCGCTCCGGCCCCCGCAGGGCTGGGACCCCCGGGACCCGCCGGCCTCGGGCCAGCTGGCGGGGCGGGGCGGGGCGGTAGCCGCTCAGCCGGCACAGGGTGGTGCGGGATGAACTGTCCTCACTCTGCCAGCGGCGCCGCCGAATTGATCCGCCGCCCAAACGTTTTGTCAATGCGGAGCTCAGGCTCCCTCCAGCACATGGAGCGCCCCTAAGCCGGGCAGCCTCGACCTGAGGTGCCAGATGTTGTTACCACCCCTTGAGGCTTGTGCCAGGGGCTCCCTTACCCGGCCCCACACATCCCGGTGACCAGAACAGACCCTGCTTCTCTGCTTGCACAACTGACCTCGCTCAGCGCAGAAAGGAGGGGTCCGTGATCTCTCTGGGGGTAGCTGCACCTCTCCTGGTACTCTGCAGTGTGAACTGCACTGACCTGCTCTATTGACTGACCCCCCAGGACAGTGCAGGGACGTTGCAGCATAGGCAGACACAAGAGAGACTAGGACTCACCATATACAAAATGGCACATTTCCCCCCTAGTCACTTCTTGTGTCGGTTTAGGGCCAAAACCTACCTACAATACATCCCAGCGTGTACCTTCGCTCTGTATTGATTTGCACAGAGCAAGTGAAGGGGCTGATTATAGGCCTGGAGTAGCCAGCCAGTAATTAGTAGCCCGGCCCTAAAGGTGACTGCCTTAATGGGGACACAGTCTGACTGTTTCTCCTACAATGTCTACATGCTGCATCCCTGCAGCTCTCCATATTGCCTGGAAAGACAGAGTGCTATCCAGTGTCTGTCAGGGGTAGGCTGGGGCATCGCTCAAATGAAGCAGAGTTCAGTTTGCAAGAGTCAGATAAGAGAGAGAGAGAAGCATACAGCAGGGTGTCATCAGCACACTCAAAACACCACACCCAATGCCTCAGGGTTTATCTACACAGGGATGTTACAGCGGATTAGGTTGTTTCCTCTGAGTGCAGCACACTGGCTCTATTAAACTGAAGTGCAGCCACACCACTTTGTTATAGCAGCTTAGTGGACTTCCCTTATTAATCATTGCGTTCACACAGCTCTGCGCTTGTTCCAATTCACTGCGCAGCATTCTGGCCAGATAACCTAGGGTGCAATGCCACCACTCCACCGTGCGCTGAGATTTGTCTCACAATGCGGCGTTGGGATCACTACTGGAACCTACAGGAATTCTGGGGCAAACTAGCAAATGACCATCATTTCTCTCCTGGCATCCCATAATTCAGCCATATTTTGGCAACACCATTTTTTAACTGGTGTGAGGCAGTAGGGAAGACACGCTGCCGAGCACCATGATCATGACACTCATCAATACAAAGAGGATGATGCACATGAATCTGGAGTCACCCAGCCAGATGGATTTGCCCCGGCAGCTTCGGACTCTGTAATGATATGGCTACCAGTGGAGGAGGAGCAAGAGATTAAAACTGAGCAATGACTTTTGCCGGGCATGTATCTGGAGCAGCTTCACTTGGTGAAGCACCATGTCTGGACTCTCGGGTCACACTGCCTGGTGAGACAGGACAGTGATGCAGAAGCAGGATGACCGACAGTAGCTGCAGACCTTCAGGATGTGAAAGACATCCCTAGAGATGTGTGCAGAGCTTGCCCTGTGGCTGCAGTGGCAGAACACCAACATGGGAGTTCCCCTTAGTGTGGAAAAGTCACCATCCGTCCAGAGAAATCTCCTCCCAGTCAGCCCCCAGAGGACGCGTGGGGTCAAGGATGCTGCCATGGGGGCTTGGGGGCTTCTTGGAAAACTGTCCACCACCAGCTGCTTCTTGGGTGCGGTGATGGCGGCATGACTTGCAAAAATGCAGTCCAGTTCCTCCTAATGGGAGTGGGTAGTTGTGACGCTCTGTACCTCGGGGGAACACCCTGCACCCCGTGTTCATCTTTATAAAATGATGGTGTGTATCCAATGCAAAGTGTGTCATGTCGGGTGTCTTCGGAAGGCTCATGATGCACTGAGCATTGTTGTTATGGTAATGTTACAGTAATGTTGTAGGTTGTGTTTTCATGTATGTAGTTATGAGGCTGAAAATGTGTCCTCGTGGCTTAAAATAAACCCAGGCAAAAACTCTCCGGGAGCAGAGAGGCAGTTCACACCTCACCAGGGCAGGTATGGGACAAGCCCAGCCTCACAGGAACAAAGGACGCTGGCCTAGGCAGCAACAAACGAATCCGTCAGACTCTCAAGGCAGTCACTCCGCTTCCTTTGGTCAGTTTGGGACTGCGATGAGGTAATGCTCACCTGACTCTGAAGGCAAAGCCAAGAGGGAAGAAAGAACATGATAATAGGGAGAGACGTTTCCCATGCTCTCTCTCTATCTTCCACCTACATCTACAGACACCAGCACCAAGCAACAGAAGCGCTGATCAAAGGGGAGAGCCTGGCTCAAGGGCAACCAGCCAGCCTGTGGTGAGAAGCATCTACGTTTGTAAGGGCACTGTAGTGAGGCGATGTGGCTCCCCACCGCCCCGGAGCAGGACAAGCCCATCCGGAGACCGGAGTGGGCGGAGCTAGGGAGCTCAGAGCCCGCGCCTCAGAGGGTCAGGCGGTGTCACGGAGTCCCCGGGCGATGCTCTGGAACTGCTCCCCACAAAGCCACTCACGACTTTGGGGAGCCTCCTCTCTCTCGGAGCAGACTGTCTTCAGGGCAAGAAGCTCACACGGCTTCACCTCCTGGGTCTCTCCTGGGAGCATTCAGCATATGCCCCTCCGTGCGCTTCCTACAGCGAGTCCGCCCAGGGGGGTCCTGGGGAAGCCAGAGGGTCCTGCACCCCCCACTTCGCAGTCAGACGTGACTCTCAGCCAGCCAGTAACACAGAGGTTTATTAGATGACAGGAACACGGTCTAAAACAGAGCTTGTCGGTCCAGCGAACGGGACCCCTCAGCCGGGTCCATTCTGGGGCACAGCGAGGCAGACACCCCCGTCTGCCCTCCCTTCTAGTCCCCAGCTAGCTCCAAACTCCAACCCCCGTCCAGCCCCTCCCTCTCTGGGTTTTGTCTCTTTCTCGGGCCAGGAGGTCACCTGATCCCTTTGTCTCCAACACCTTCAGTTGGCACCTTTGCAGAGGAGGGGCCCAGGCCATCAGTTGCTAGGAGACAGAGTGTCGGGCATTTATGTACCCTGGCCCTTTGCTCTGCAGCAACCATACACCCTTATCCCACCCCCTAGATACTTAAGAACTGCATAGGGGAAACTGAGGAAAACATTAAGAACAGTTCCACTTCGTCACAGGCGGCGACCCAGAAGTATAAAGGCTCGCTCTCAGCGCTCAGTAAGGCCCCAGCCACCGGGCAGGCCAGACGCCTCCAGCCTAGCCCGTGACTGGGAAACCCCGCGGCCCAAGGCAGCCGCCAGGACTGGCCTGACTTGCCCCGCGCCCGCCACCCAGAGGAGCTGCCGGGCCTGCCCCGCGCCCGCCACCCGGAGGAGCTGCCGGACCTGCCCCGCACCTGCCACCCGGAGGAGCTGCCGGACCTGCCCCGCGCCCGCCATCCGGAGGAGCTGCCGGACCTGCCCCACGCCCGCCATCCGGAGGAGCTGCCGGGCCTGCCCCGCGCCCGCCACCCGGAGGAGCTGCCGGACCTGCCCCGCGCCCGCTATCCGGAGGAGCTGCCGGGCCTGCCCCGCGCCCGCCACCCGGAGGAGCTGCCGGACCTGCCCCGCGCCCGCCACCCGGAGGAGCTGCCGGGCCTGCCCCGCGCCCGCCACCCGGAGGAGCTGCCGGACCTGCCCCGCACCTGCCACCCGGAGGAGCTGCCGGACCTGCCCCGCGCCCGCCATCCGGAGGAGCTGCCGGACCTGCCCCACGCCCGCCATCCGGAGGAGCT
>NW_020664629.1:38400-39587 GCF_002925995.2 Terrapene triunguis | reverse complement strand
CTTTTTTTTTTTTTTTTTTTTTGTCTTTTATGATTTTATTAAGATCCTTTCATGAGCCACAGTCCACTTTCTCCTTCCAAGTGTTGAAAAATCCCATTATGCAGTGGGAACTGGCTGAGGCATGGCTGGCTGTTCTGGTTTGCCACCTTTCTGCTCTGAGATGGGTGTGCTGGGTAAGATCTCTTCCTTGGGCTCCACAATGCTGACATGGTCTGGCAGGGGTTTCTTGGGTCCAATCTTCCCACTTGGGTCCCAAGGCAACATAATCTTTACTTTAATACCCAGCACACCCTGCCTGAGGAGGACGTGGCGCACAGCTGTATCGACATAGTAATTTACAGGGTTTCCACTGTGGATCATCAGGCCATCCACAAACTTCATAGACTTGGCTCGCTGGCCTCTGAGTTTACCGGACACCACCACCTCACAACCCTTAGCACCACTCTCCATGATGAAGCGGAGGACACCATAGCAGGCTCAACGCACCGCTAAACCTCCCAGAAGTTTGTAACGCAGGGACTCTGCTTGGGCAATAGCACACAGACCTCTTGTGGCCACCTTCTCGGCATAGAGCTGCCAGGCCTGCCCCGCGCCCGCGATCCAGAAGAACCTATGGTGCTGGACCCCCCAGAGGACAACACCCTGACCCAGGTATGACCCGAGGGGGAGTGCGGAAGTAGCCCGGGGGCAGCCGACCCTAGTCTGGCTGCAGTACTGCCAGAGCCCATGTCAGTGTGCTGCGGCCAGGGTGACCAGATGTCCCGATTTTATAGGGACAGTCCCGATTTTTGGGTCTTTTTCTTATATAGGCTCCTATTATCCCCCACCCCCTGTCCCGATTTTTCACATTTGCTGTCTGGTCACCCTAGTTGCGACCAGGATCCCCACTGACTCAGCAGCGAGTCTTCTGCCGCTGCTAGGGCCCCGGGCTAGGACGCAGTGGAGTGGGAGGGCCTGCGTCCCCCCTGCCACCCACCCCTTGGGTGGCCATCTCCCCTTCTCCCCGGCCTTGGAGGCTTGGGCCTATTGCTATTGCTCAGCCCCGGCCTGAGAGCCTGAGCTCCTGACTCATTATCGCCCTGCCCTGACCCAGGGCCTGGGTTTGATACTAATTGTACTGTCACTGCCCAGCCCTGCCTGAGGGCCCGAGCCCCTGACTCGCTGCTGCCCCGCCCTGACCCAGGGCC
>NW_020664629.1:31161-38390 GCF_002925995.2 Terrapene triunguis | reverse complement strand
GGGCTTATGGTGTTTATTCCAGTGACCGCAAGGGCCGCCAGGAAAGACTCCCACGGCCGGACTAATTCCCCAAACCTCAGCAGTGTGCAGTGAGCCGGTGTGACTCCCCTCCGCCCCGGAGAGGGTCAAGCCCCGCCAGCACCTCTACAGGCACTGAAAGTGTTAAGAGCAGCTTAGAATGCGTTTTGCTTTTATTTCATTTGACCAAATCCAACTTGTTATGTTTTGACTTATAATCACTTCAAATCTGTCTTTACAGTTTATAAATCTGTTTGTTTGTTCTCCCTGAAGCAGTGCGTTTGGTTTGAAGTGTGTCAGACTCCCCTTGGGATAACAAGCCTGGTACATATCAATTTCTTTATTACATTGACGAACTCATATAAGCTTGCAGCGTCCAGCAGGCATAACTGGACACTGCAAGACGGAGGTGCCTAGGGTTGTGTCTGGGACCGGAGATATTGGCTAGTGTCATTTGGTTGTACAATCCAAGGAGCAGCTTACATACCAGAGGCTGTGCGTGAACAGTCCAGGAGTGGGGTTCTCACAGCAGAGCAGGGGAAGGCTGGCTCCCAGAGTCAAGGATTGGAGTGACCTAGCAGATCACCGGTCCAGATAACACCAGAGGGAATGTCACAGTAGTGAGAGCATTACCAGAGGCCCTGTTCTTGTCCCTTGTCATCAGGTGCTTTTGCTGGAGCTCTTTTGCTTTGGCTTGGCACTTGTCCCAGCTCCAGAAGTGCCATCTCTTCTCTGACAGTGTTTTGGAGAGGTCTACCTTGGGGCTACTCTTCTCTAGATGGGATTTGACATGCAGCTCTCCAAAGAAGGCCATCAAGTACCGGAGCTGTGCAGGGCTCCATGCAGAAGCACAGGGAGCATGCCTGCTGGGATGGGTATATGAACTCGCCACTACCTGGTATCAAAAAGGGGCACACCTGGCTGAGTGCCAGCATTTAAATGGAGGGTGGCATCTGGTCAAGCTAACCCTAGAGCAACAGAGGGGCGTCGGCGATCCCTCGATCTCTACCACAGATTTACAGATGAGTCCTGAGATGACTCAGGAGGCCGATCCTGGAACCACAGATCTGCCTGTCAACTTTCTCCAGGCAGGCAGCTTTCTTCTTTCTTTCTTCTCTCTCTCTTTTCAGAGTCGAGGGCAAGGCGCTTCTCCTCGAAGTAGGCCACTGCCTGATGGAGGATGTGGCACCATTGTGATTGGTTTGTGGCTTGCTTCTCCCACCTTGTAATGCCCACATCAGTTTTCTTAAGATACGCTTTCAGGGTGTCTTTGTAGCGTTTCCTCTGACCACTGCGGGATCTCTGACCATGGGTGAGCTGAGAGTAGAGGGCTTGTTTTGGGAGGTGAGAGTCTGGCTCCGCACACAATGTCCAGCCCAGCAGAGTTAGTGTTTGAGGACCATTGCTTCAATGCTGGTGACATTAGCTTCAGTGAGGATGCTGGCATTAGTTCAGCAATCATAGAATCATAGACTATCAGGGTTGGAAGGGACCTCAGGAGGTCATCTAGTCCAACCCCCTGCTCAAAGCAAGACCAGTCCCCAACTAAATCATCCCATCCAGGGCTTTGTCAAGCCTGACCTTAAAAACCTCTAAGGATGGAGATTCCACCACCTCCCTAGATAACCCATTCCAGTGCTTCACCACCCTCCTAGTGAAAAAGTGTTTCTGAATATCCAACCTAGACCTCTCCCACTGCAACTTGAGACCATTGCTCCTTGTTCTGTCATCTTCCACCACTGAGAACAGCCGAGCTCCATCCTTTTTGGAACTCCCCTTTAGGTAGTTGAAGGCTGCTATCAAATCCCCCCTCACTCTTTTCTTCTGCAGACTAAATAACCCCAGTTCCCTCAGCCTCTCCTCGTAAGTCATGTGCCCCAGCCCCCTAATCATTTTCGTTGCCCTCCGCTGGATTCTCTCCAATTTGTCCACATCCCTTCTGTAGTGGGGGGACCAAAACTGGACACACTACTCCAGATGTGGCCTCACCAGCGCCGAATAGAGGGGAATAATCATTTCCCTTAATCTGCTGGCAATGCTCTTACTAATACAGCCCAATATGCCATTGGCTTTCTTGGCAACAAGGGCACACCGTTGATTCATCTCCAGCTTCTCATCCACTGTAATCCCCAGGTCCTGTTCTGCAGAACTGCTGCTTAGCCAGTTGGTCCCCAGACTGTAGCAGTGCATGGGATTCTTCTGTCCTAAGTGCAGGACTCTGCACTTGTCCTTGTTGAACCTCATCAGGTTTCTTTTGGCCCAATCCTCCAAATTGTCTAGGTCACTCTAGACCCTATCCCTACCCTCCAGCGTATCTACCTCTCCCCCAATCTGCGAACTTGCTGAGGGTGCAATTCATCCCATCATCCAGATCATTAAAAAAGATGTTGAACAAAACCAGCCCCAGGACCAACCCCTGGGGCACTCCACTTGATATCTGCTGCCAACTAGACATCGAGCCGTTGATCACTACCCGTTGAGCCCGACGATCTAGCCAGCTTTCTATCCACCTTATAGTCCATTCATCCAGCCCATACTTCTTTAACTTGCTGGCAAGAATACTGTGGGAGACCGTATCAAAAGCTTTGCTAAAGTCAAAGTATATCACATCCACCGCTTTCCCCATATCCACAGAGCCAGTTATCTCATCATAGAAGGCAATCAGGTTGGTCAGGCATGACTTGCCCTTGGTGAATCCATGTTGACTGTTCCTGATCACCTTCCTCTCCTCCAAGTGCTTCAAAATGGATTCCTGGAGGACCTGCTCCATGATTTTGCCAGGGACTGAAGTGAGACTGACTGGTCTGTAGTTCCCTGGGTTCTCTTTCTTCCCTTTTTTAAATATGGGCAATATATTTTCCTTTTTCCAATCGTCCAGGACCTCCCCTGATAGCCACAAATTTTCAAAGATAATGGCCAATGGCTCTGCAATCACCTCAGCCAACTCCCTCAGCACCCCCGGATGCATTAGATCTGGACCCGTGGACTTGTGCATGTCCAGCTTTTCTAAATTGTCCTTAACCTGTTCTTTCACCACTCAGGACTGCTCACCTCCTCCCCATACTGTGTTGCCCAGGGCAGCAGTCTGGGAGCTGACCTTTTCTGTGAAGACCGAGGCAAAAAAAGCATTGAGTACTTCAGGTTTTTCCACATCATCTGTCACTAGATTGCCTCCCCCATTCAGTAAGGGTCTCACACTTTCCCTGACATTCTTTAGTTACTAACATACCTGTAGAAACCCTTCTTGTTACCCTTCACATCTCTTGCTAGCTGCAACTCCAACTATACCTTGGCCTTCCTGATTACACCCCTGCATGCTCTAGCAATATTTTTATACTCCTCCCTAGTCATCTGTCCAAATTTCCACTTCTTATAAGCTTCCTTTTTGAGTTTAAGCTCACCGAAGCTTTCACTGTTAAGCCAAGCTGGTCACCTGCCATATTTGCTATTCTTTCTACACATCGACATGGTTTGTTCCTGCAACCTCAATAAGGATTCTTTAAAATACAGCCAGCTCTCCTGGACTCCTTGCCCCCTCATATTAGCTTCCCAGGAGATCTTGCCCATCAGTTCTCTGAGGGAGTCCAAGTCACTTTTCTGAAGTCCAGGGTCTGTATTCTGCTGCTCTCCTTTCTTCCTTGTGTCAGGATCCTGAACTCAACCATCTCATGGTCACTGCTGCCCAGGTTGCCACCCACTTCTACTTCCCCTACCAATTCTTCTCTATTTGTGAGCAGCAGGTCAAGAGGAGAGAGGCCCCTAGTTGGTTCCTCCAGCACTTGTACCAGGAAGTTGTCCCTAACACTCTCCAAAAGCTTCCTGGATTGTCTGTGCACTGCTGTATTGCTCTCCCAGCAGATGTCAGGGTGATTGAAGTCCCCCATGAGAACCAGGGCCTGCAATCTAGTAACTTCTGTTAGTTTCCAGAAGAAAGCCTTGTCTACCTCATCCTCCTGGTCTGGTGGTCTATAGCAGACGCCCACCACCACATCAGGCTAGTTGCTCACACTTCTAAACTTAACCCAAAGACTCTCAACAGGCTTTTCTCCAGTTTCATACTGGAGCTCTGAGCAATCATACCGCTCTCTTACATACAGTGCAACTCCCCCACCTTTTCTGCCCTGCCTGTCCTTCCTGAACAGTTTATATCCATCCATGACAGTACTCCAGTCATGTGAGTTATCCCACCAAGTCTCTGTTATTCCAATGACATCATAGTTCCTTGACTGTGTCAGGACTTCCAGTTCTCCCTGCTTGTTTCCCAGGCTTCTTGCGTTCGTGTACATGCACCTAAGAGAACTAGCCGATTGCCCTGCTTTCTCAGTATGAATCAGGAGGCTTCCTGTCTTGTACCCGCCTCCTTGTGTTTCCTCCCGTTATCCCACTCCCCCACTTACCTCTGGGCTTAGGTCACCATCCCGCGGTGAACCTAGTTTAAAGCCCTTCTCATTAGGTTAGCAAGCCTGCCTGTGAAGATACTCTTCCCTCTCTTCGTTAGGTGGATCCCATCTCTTCCTAGCAATCCTTCTTCCCGGAACAACATCCCATGGACGAGGAATCCAAAGCCCTCTCTCCGACACCACCTGCATAATCACACATTTACCTCCACAATTCAATGGTCCCTACCTGGGCCTTTTCCTTCAACAGGGAGGATGGACGAGAACACGACTTGGGCCTCAAACTCCTTTATCCTTCTTCCCAGAGCCACGCAGTCTGCAGTGATCCGCTCAAGGTCATTCTTGGCAGTATCATTGGTGCCCATGTGGAGAAGTAGGAAGGGGTAGCGGTCCGAGGTCTTGATCAGTCTTGGCAGACACTCCGTCACATCCTGGATTCTAGCTCCAGGCAAGCACCACACTTCTCGAGTCTTCTGGTCTGGTCGGCAGATGGATGACTCCTTCCCCCTTAGGAGGGAGTCCCTGACCACTCCCACCCATCTCCTCCTCTTGGGAGTGGTGGTCATGGAACCCGCATCCCTAGGACAATTCATCCCATGCCTTCCAGTCGATGGGGTCTCCTTCTGATCCCTTCCCTCAGAGGGATCTTCCAAATTATTCTCCACAGTAGTATCTGTGCAGAGCGCCTGAAAATGGTTTCGCACCTCTATCTGCATTGGGGGTACATAGGTTCTCCTCTTTACATAAGAATGGCCATACTGGGTCAGACCAAAGGTCCATCCAGCCCAGTATCCTGTCTGCTGACAGTGGCCAAAGCCTGGTGCCCCAGAGGAAGTGAACCTAATAGGTAATGATCAGGTGATCTCTCTCCTGCCATCCATCTCCACCCTCTGACAAACAGAGGCTAGGGACACCATTCCTTACCCATCCTGGCTAATAGCCATTAATGGACTTAACCTCTATGAATTTATCCAATTCTCTTTTAAACCCTGTTATAGTCCTAGTCTTCACAACCTCCTCAGGCAAGGAGTTCCACAAGTTGACTGTGCGCTGTGTGAAGAAGAACTTCCTTTTATTTGTTTTAAACCTGCTGCCCATTAATTTCATTTGGTGGCCTCTAGTGCTTATATTATGGGAACAAGTAAATAAATTTTCCTTATTCACTTTCTCCACACCACTCATGATTTTATAAACCTCTATCATATCCCCCCTTAGTCTCCTCTTTTCCAAGCTGAAAAGTCCTAGCCTCTAATCTCTCCTCATATGGGATCTGTTCCAAACCCCTAATCATTTTAGTTGCCCTTCTCTGAACGTTTTCTAATGCCAGTATATTTTTGAGATGAGGAGACCACATCTGTATGCAGTATTCAAGATGTGGGCATATAATGGATTTATATATGGGCAATAAGATATTCTCTGTCTTATTCTCTATCCCTTTTTTAATGATTCCTAACATCCTGTTTGCTTTTTTGACTGCCACTGCACACTTCGTGGACGTCTTCAGAGAACTATCCACGATGACTCCAAGATCTCTTTCCTCATTAGTTGTAGCTAAATTAGCCCCCATCATATTGTTGGGGTTATTTTTTCCAATGTGCATTACTTTACATTTATCCACATTAAATTTCATTTGCCATTTTGTTGCCCAATCAGTTAGTTTTGTGAGATCTTTCTTCTTCTAGAGGCCACATGCTGCCAATATTTTTCCCCGTTCTGCACTGCCCTCTCTGATTCTTCAGCACGTTGTGCTTCCAGCACCAAACACTGACTTCTGTCCAGAAAAATCTTCATTTTCTCTGATGCAATGCAGGGTTGATACTTGGTTCTCTAGTCCTTTAACCTTCTCCTCCAATATGCAGACCAGCTTGCACTTTGTACAGATGAAGTCGCTTCTGTCCTCTGGGAGAAAGACAAACATGGCACATTCTGAGCAGGTCACAACAGCTGATCGCTCACTATCCATGTCTTCCTTCTAAGAGGCTCCTCAGATGTTGTATGTACTGCTCACAGGAGCCTGAAAGGCAAAAACACTCTGTGCCAACTCCCAGGCAAACTCTCTCTGTTTGCCTGTCCTCTGCTCGCTGCTCACTTGGTTGGCAACTGGCCTCCTTTTTAGAAGGCTGCTGGCTCGAGGCAGGTGGCCCGGCTCAAAGCCTTCCCTCCAATCAACCACTCAAGGCCCCCCTGGAACAAAGCACTCCCAATTCACACTTTTCAAACAAACACCCACACGGTCAAACAGTCACACTATTCAAAGAAACACGCACACTTGATGCGAAGGATCTTCCAAAGGCATCGCTGGTGGTACCTCTCCAGACTCTTGAGGTGCTGTTGATAGGTCACCCAGGTTTTACATCCATTGAGGAATGTAGGGATGAGAACTGTCTTATAGACCTGGATCTTGGTGTCCTGCGGTAGGTCACGGTCCGTGAAAGCGCGTCAGAGCAGTTTCCCAAAGGAAGGCCTTGTGCACTGGTTCCTGTGCTCGATCTCACTGTCGATTTTTGCATTTTGAGAGAGTTGGCCACTGAGGTAGCAGAAGTGCTCGACTGTCTCCAAAGTCTGTCCCTCGATGGTGATTTGTGGTGGGTCATGTGCAAGGCCTGAAGCAGGCTGATGAGCACTTTAGTTCAGTGGTTCTCAAACTAGGGCCGCCGCTCGTTCAGGGAAAGTCGCTGGTGGGCTGGGCCGGTTTGTTTACCTGCCGCATCCGCAGGTTCGGCCGATGGCGGCTCCCACTGGCCGCGGTTCGCTGCTCCAGGCCAATGGGGGCTGCAGGAAGCGGCGCAGGACAAGGGATGTGCTGGCTGCCCT
>NW_020664629.1:11431-26161 GCF_002925995.2 Terrapene triunguis | reverse complement strand
GTGCGGGCAACAAATGTAGGGTCAAGTTGGGTGCTGTAGTGTGTGTGTAACCAAGAATTTTGTCCTAGTGGCAACATTTTAAAAAGGGATGGCTTCAGATTGGAGAGGGTGCAGAAAAGCACCACAAAATGATGTGAGGGCTGGAGAAAATCCCTTCTAGTGAGAGACGTAAGGAGCTCAGTCTAAAAGATGAAGAGTTGACTTCGTTACGGTGTGTCAGTATGTCCACAGGGAGATACACTGGGCACTCAAGGGCTCTTTGATCTAGCTCAGTCACAGACAGGCAGAACAAGAATAAATGGCTGGAAAATGAAGCCAGACAAATTCAAAGTGGAAGTAAGGCACGGATTGAACAGTGCATGTGATTAATCATTGGAACAAGCTACCGTGGGAAGTGGTGGATTCTCCATCGCTGGATGTCCTCTGGTCAGGACTGGAGGCCCTTCCGGAAGATCTGATTTAGCTACAGCCAAGTCCTTTGGCTCAATGCAGCGTTAATTCGGGGAAGTTCCATTACCTGCTGTCCTGGAATTCCCGGGCGATGCTCTGGAACTGCTCCATACGAAGTCAGTCAGGACTCTGGGGGAGCCTCCTCTCTCTGAGCAGACTGTCTCCAGGGCAAGAAGCTTCCACAGCTTGGACCTTCCTGGGTCTGACCTCAGAGCATTCAGCATCCCCTGCCCCACCGTGTGCTTCCCACAGCAAGTCCGCCCAGGCGGGGTCCTGGAGAAGCCAGAGGGCCCAGCACCCCAACTCCGCAGTCAGACGTGACTCTCAGCCAGCCAGTAAAACAGAAGGTTTATTCGTCAACAGGACCACAGCATAGAACAGAGCTTGCTATTACAGACATCAGTGACTTTCAGCCAAGTCCATCTTGGGAATCCTGGGCCAAACGCCCTGGACTCCCCCTCTTCCAGTCCCCCCACGCAGACTGCCAGCCTCCAGCCACCCAACCTCTGACACCCCCCTTCATGCCCCTCCTCCTTCTCTTTGTCTCACTTCCCGGGCCAAAGGTGTCATCTGATCACACCCCCCTCCTAGGTCTCAGGTTACATAGGTGCAAACAGCTGGGCAGCCTCACCTGCCCCAAGGGCCTCAGCAAAATCACACCCCCAATTCCCACCGCCGAAGTATTGGTGCAGTACACAGGGAAACTGTTAGTCTGTATCCACGAAAAGAACAGGAGTACTTGTGGCACCTTAGAGACTAACAAATTTATTTGATCATAAGCTTTCATGGGCTACAGCCCACTTCATCAGATGCATGGAATGGAACATACAGTGAGAAGTTATATATGCATACAGAGAACATGAAAAGGTGGAAGTTGCGATACCAACTCTAAGAGGCTAATTAATTAAGATGAGCGATTATCAGCAGGAGAAAAAAAACTTTTGTAGTGATAATCAAGATGGCCCATTTCAGACAGTTGACAAGAAGGTGTGAGGATACTTAACATGGGGAAATAGATTCAATTTGTGTAATGACCCAGCCACTCCCAGTCTCTATTCAAGCCAAAGTTAATGGTATCTAGTTTGCATATTAATTCAAGTTCAGCCGTTTCCCATTGGAGTCTGTTTTTGAAGCTTTTCTGTTGCAAAATTGCCACCTTTAAGTCTGTTACTGAGTGGCCAGAGAGGTTGAAGTGTTCTCCTACTGGTTTTTGAATGTTACGATTCCTGATGTCAGATTTGTGTCCATTTATTCTTTTGCGTAGAGACTGTCTGGTTTGGCCAATGTACATGGCAGAGGGGCATTGCTGGCACATGATGGCATTTATCACATGCATCTGATGAAGTGGGCTGTAGCCCACGAAAGCTTGTGCTCAAATAAATTTCAGAGGGGTAGCCGTGTTAGTCTGGATCTGTAAAAAGCAACAGAGAGTCCTGTGGCACCTTTAAGACTAACAGATGTATTAGTCTCTAAGGTCACAAGTACTCCTGTTCTTTTTGGGAAACTAAGGTACATACAGTATTAGTATAGGACAGTAAGACTCACATGCAACATAACAAGATGAATAAAACCCCACTTCGTCACATCTCTCCCCCCTCCGAGACCGAACTGAGCGAGGCCACTTTAGCCAGGGGCAGTTCCAGTCCCCCTCTCCGGGACAAAGCATCGGCTATAACGCTGGCACGCCCCTTAATGTGATCCACCTCCATGTCATAATCCTGAAGCTGGAGACTCCACCTCAGGAGCTTGGCATTGGCCCCTTTCACCTGGTGTAGCCACGTCAGGGGAAAGTGGTCGGTGTGCACGGTGAAGTGTCGCCCAAAGAGATATGGCTCTAGTTTCTTAAGGGCCCACCCCATGGCCAGACATTCCTTCTCGATGGCCGTATAGTTCTGCTCCCGGGGCAGCAGCTTCCACCGCAGGTGCACAATGGGGTGTCTCTCCCCTTTTCTGTCAACCTGCACTAACACCGCACCCAGCCCTGTGTCTGAGGCGTCGGTGAACACCATAAAGGGCTTGTCAAAGCCTGGATTTACCAACACCAGGCCCTTGAGCCTCCTTCAGCGTGCAGAGAGCCCTCTGGCACTGCTCGGTCCAGACCACCTTGTCTGGCTTCTTGCACAGCTCGGTGATGGGGGCGGCTGTGGCGCTAAAGTGGGGCACGAACCTCCGGTAGTTCCCCGCCATCCCAATGAAAGCCTGGATCTGCTTCTTAATCTGGGGAGCGGCCAGTCTCTGATCACCTCCACCATGGCTGGCTCTGGCTTTAGGCAGCTGCTCCTCACTTTGTGGCCCAGGTACGACACCTCTGACATCCCCACCTTGCATTTCCCAACTGCTTTTATAGTCAGACCTGCGTCCCGGAGCCGGCCCAGCACTTGTCTAACCTGGGACACATGGTCCTCCCAGGTCTGGCTAAAAACACAGATGTCATCAATATACTCCAGGGCAAAATTCTCCATCCCCTTGAGTAACTGGTCCACCGGGCGCTGGAAGGTGGCAGGTGCCCCCTTTAGGTTGAAAGGCAGGACCAGGAACTCGTATAACCCCAGAGGCGTGATAAAAGCCGATTTCAGTCGGGCATCCGGATCCAAAGGTACTTCCCAGTAGCCCTTGATGAGATCCATAGTCGTGAGATAACGAGCCCCCCCATCTTGTCTAGAAGCTCGTCAGGCCTAGGCACGGGGTAGGCATTGAACTTGGTGATGGCATTAAGCCTCCGGTAATCCACACAAAACCGGATTGATCCGTCCTTCTTGGGGATCAACACCACAGGAAAGGCCCGTGGGCTGTTGAATGGCTGGATCACCCCTAAAGCCATTATGTCACTGACCTCTCTCTCCAGGTTCTGGGCTGTTTTCCCAGTGACCCGGAACGGGGAGCATCTTACAGGGGGGTGGGCTCCTGTCTCCACCGGGGGGACAGCCAGGTTAGTGAGCCCAGGCTGGTTGGAGAACAGCTGCCGGTAGGAACCCAGCACCTCTCAGATCTCTGCCTGCTGGGCCTGGGTTAGCAGGTCTGAGAGGGGAATTGATTCCAGCGAAGGGCCGGCCTGTCTCAGGGAATAGATCCACAGGGGGTCATCTCCCTGCTCCTCCCACTGGCCACACACGCCAGTACCAAATTCTCCCTGTCCCAGTACGGTTTCATCTTGTTGACATGGTTCACCCGGTGGCTGTGAGCCCGGTTAGACAGCTCCACCACATAGTTCACCTCATTCAGCTGCTGGATGACCTTCAAGGGCCCGTCCCAGGCAGCCTGTAGTTTGTTCTTTCTCATGGGAATGAGACCCATCACCTGGTCCCCGGTGGCATAGGAGCGGGCACGCGCTGAGCGCTCGTACCAGACCTTCTGCTTCCCTTGGGCCCTGGCTAGATTCTCCCTGGCCAAGGTCATGAGCTCAGCAGAGAGTCAGTACATACTCCACCACTGATTCTCCATCGGGGGAGACCTTCCCCTCCCATTCGTCCCGCATCAAGTCCAGGGGTCCCCTCACTCTCCTCCCGTACAGCAACTCGAAAGGAGAGAACCTGGTTGATTCCTGGGGCACTTCCCGGTACGCGAACAGCAGGTGAGGTAAGTACTTGTCCCAGTCCTATGGGTGCTGGTCCATAAAGGTTTCCAGCATCATCTTTAGGGTCCCATTGAACCTCTCCACCAGCCTGTTGGATTGGGGGTGATACGCTGAGGCCCAGGTGTGTCGGACCGCACACTTCTCCCACAAGCACCGGAGCAGAGTTGACATGACATTGGAGCCCTGGTCTGTAAGAACCTCCTAGGGGAACCCCACTCTGCTGAAACCGGTCAGCAGCGCGTCTGCCACGGTGTCTGCCTCGATAGAGGACAAGGCCACTGCCTCGGGATAGCGAGTAGTGAAATCCACCACCCCCAGGATGTATTTCTTCCCCGACCGGGTCGCCCTGCTGAGGGGCCCCACTATGTCCACGGCCACCTTCTGGAAAGGCTCCTCTATGATGGGCAGGGGCCTCAAAGCTGCTTTCCCCTTGTCCAGGGCCTTCCCCACCCTCTGGCCGGAGTCGCAGGACCTGCAGTATTGCTGGATAGCATCAAAGACCCCAGGCCAGTAAAAGTTCTGTAGCAGCCTCTGCCTGGGGCACTGGATTCCCTGGTGTCCTGCGAGAGGGACATCGTGGGCCAGATACAATAGCCTGCGGCGGTACTTCTGGGGGACCACCAGCTGCCTCCTGATCCCCCACGGTTCCACTTCCCCTTGGGGAGCCCATTCCTGGTACAGGAATCTCTCCCGGCAGCCTTCCCCCAGGGGCTTCACCGTGCTGTGGCCAGCAAGTTCCCTCAGCTTCTCTAAGGACGGATCCTTCCGCAGCTCGGCCTGGAATTCAGCGGCTGGGGAAGGGATGGGAACCTGCTCCCTCTCAGTGGCTGGGTCCGAGGCTGCAGTCCCCCAAGTCCTTTCCCGCTGGGGTAGGGACCTGTGCTCCCGGCAGGGCACTGCCCCCAGTGTCAGGGCAGAGTGCACTTCGCTGGCTCTGGCTACGGGTGATGACTAGGGCACGCTGGGAGCCGCCCAGCCAATCCGCTAGGTCAGCCCCCCATCAGCACCTCGGTTGGCAACTGGTGGTGCACCCCCACATCTTTGACCCCTCCTTGGCCCCCCATTTCAGATGTACCCATGCCACAGGTACCTTAAACGGGGGCCTGCAAATGCCCGTCAGGGTCAGGTAGGTGTTGGGCACCACCCGGTGTGGGGCCACCACCTCAGGCCGGACCAGCGTCATCCCAGTACCTAGTGACCTGCTTCCCATCCACCGCCAGTCACGGAGTCCCCGGGCGATGCTCTGGAACTGCTCCCTACAAAGCCAGTCAGGACTGTGGGGGAGCCTCCTCTCTCGGAGCAGACTGTCTTCAGGGCAAGAAGCTCACATGGCTTCACCTCCTGGGTCTGACCTTGGAGCATTCAGCATATGCCCCTCCGTGCGCTTCCCACAGCAAGTCCACCCAGGCGGGGTCCTGGGGAAGCCAGAGGGCCCTGCACCCCCACTTCGCAGTCAGACATGACTCTCAGCCAGCCAATAAAACAGAAGGTTTATTTGTCGGCAGGACCACAGCGTAGAACAGAACTTGCTATTACAGACATCAGTGACTTTCAGCCAACTCCATCTTGGGAATCCTGGGCCAAACGCCCTGGATTCCCCCTCTTCCAGTCCCCCCACGCAGACTGCCAGCCTCCAGCCACCCAACCTCTGACACCCCCCTTCATGCCCCTCTTCCTTTTCTTTGTCTCACTTCCTGGGCCAAAGGTGTCACCTGGTCACATCCCCCTCCTGGGTCTCAGGTTACACAGCTGTAAATAGCTGGGCAGCCTCACCTGCCCCGAGGCCTCAGCAAAATCACACCCCCAATTCCCACCCCCGCAGTATTGGTGCAGCACACAGGGAAACTGAGGTACACACAGTATTAGTATAGGACAGTAAGATTCATATGCAACATAACAAGATGAAAAAAACCCAAAACCCACTTCATCACACCTGCGTTATGCAGGAGGTCAGACTAGCTGATCTAATGGTCCCTTCTGGCCTTAAATAAATAAGGCTTCATTTAACAGCATCTGCAGGTAATAAATACCATCTCCAGTTGCCTTAGAGACGCTGTGCCATCCTGGTGGACAATAGCCTGTCCTCACTTTTACAGATCTTCATTGCCCGCAGCTGGACTGCAGGGATGCAATACACCTGGCCAGGAATTAATTAATTAATTCAGGACCAGAGCATAAGAACGTAAGAACGGCCACACAGGGTCAGACCAAAGGTCCATCTAGCCCAGTATCCTGTCTTCTAACAGTGGTCAATGTCAGGTGCCCCAGAGGGAATGAGCAGAACAGGTAATCATCCAGTGATCCATCCCCCTGTCGCCCATTCCCAGCTTCTGGGAAACAGAGGCTAGGGACACCATCCCTGCCCATCCTGGCTAATAGCCATCGATGGACCTATCCTCCATGAACTTATCTAGTTCTTTTAGTAACAATGCTGCCTTTGGTGGGACACAACTGAGAGTATCAATTCAGGACAAACTGCTCAGAGCAGGGCAGTTACAGCCCCAGGCTGGTGGTTCTCCACCTCTAAGGCACCAAACCAGCCAGACAAAGAGGACTTTGGTCTCACCCCACTGGCTAACCACAAGTCACACAAGCAATTCCCTTAGACACTCCAGTTTCCCAGTATCACCACCAGGGCCACTCGTTATGGGGACAAATGGTTATGAAAACCAAGACCCCAGTAAAAGAAAAAAGGTTCTCCTGATCCCAAAGGACCAAGCCCCGACCCAGGTCAATATACAAATCAGATCTTACCCACAAATCACGCTGTCCCCAATCCTTTAGAATCTAAGATCTAGAAGTTTATTCATAAAAGGAAAAAGATAGAGATGAGAGTTAGAATTGGTTAAATGGAATCAATTACATACACTCATGGCAAAGTTCTTGGTTCAGGCTTGCAGCAGTGATAGAATAAACTGCAGGTTTAAATCAAGTCTCTGGAACATCCGCAGCTGGGATGGGTCCTTCAGTCCATTGTTCAGAGCTTCAGTCTGTAGCAAAGTCCCTCCAGAGGTCAGAAGCAGGATTGAAGACAAGATGGAGGAGATGCAGCAGCCTTTTATAGTCTCTTGCCATGTGGCCTGTGCTTCCTTTGTTCCAAACACAAGCTGCCCAGCACGTGGCATGGAAAAACCTTAGAGTTCGGTCCCTAGGCCTGTCCCTGCCTTGCTGAGTCACAAGGTGTATCTGCCTTCTCTCAATGGGTCAGTTGTGGAGCTGATGGTCCTTAATGGGCCATCAAGCAGGCTAGGCCGAGCTGACGCCAAATTGTCTGGGGTGTCACCCAGAAGCACAGCACAAGTTTGAATTACAGACAGTCTAGAGCCAATCCTTGTAACTTTAAATACAAAACCGATCCATGCATCCAGAGAGCAGAATGTCTCATTGACCTCAGTGCGTGTGCAAGCTCAGGCTCTCCCCCAGAACATAGTCATGGGAATGATTCGGCAAGTCGTAGCAGGACACATTCCCATGGAGGCAATCAGCTTGATTCGTCCCCATGGAACGGAGGAAGAATTAGCCCTCCAGCCCCGGTGGAGACTAGTTAACGCTTCGTACAATCACCACCAGCAAAGCCTGCAGTAATTCCTGATAACTGTGGCAGGCAAAGAAATTAGAGTAATCCACCCAGTAGTCCCACTGGGATTACAGATTGACGATAACTCAGTAACGTACTCCAGAGATCCTAACGCTTGGGCCTGGCAGAAAGAGAATGTGTGCATCACAGTAAATATAAAGGGGTGCAGGCAGTGATGAGCTCCCAAAATCCTAAGAACCGGTTCCCTGCCGGGTCCTCGGCGGCACTTCGGCGGCGGGGTGTGTGTGTGTGTGTGTGTGTCTTCACTCACTCCAGGTTTTCAGCGGCAGGTACTTCACCCGGAGCAAGTGAAGACCCCCCCGCCCCGCCAAAGTGCTGCCGAAGACCCGGTAGGGAACTGCGCGGTGAGTACAAGCCCCACGTGCCTGTCTCCCCCCCCCCCATCTGACCACAACCCACGTCCTACCCCCTCAGAACCCACAACCCATCAACCCCCCTGCTCCTTGTCCCCTGACCACCCCCTCCCAAGACCCCCCACCCTAACTGATCCCCAGGGCCCCACCCCCTACCCAACTCGCCCCGCTCCCTGTCCCCTGACTGCCCCGACCCCATCCACCACCACCCCGACAGACCCCAGAACTCCCACGCCTACCCAACCCCGCCGTCCCCTGACCGCCCCCCCATAACCTCTGCCCCCTCCAACCGCTCCCTGCCCCTTATCCAACCCCTCCTCCCAGACCCGGCCCGGCCTCCTTACCATGCTGCTGTGTATGGATGCCACGCGGCCGCTGGACCTCGCAGCCCCCCCCCACCATGCCGCTCAAAGCGGCAGGAGCTGCAGAGCTGCCCAGAGTGCTGGCGCCAGCGGCTCGGCGCGCTGGGGCTCTGTGGGGGGGGGGAAGCGGGGGAAGGTCCGGGGGAGCCTCCCCAGCTGGGAGCTCAGGCAGGCCGGACAGGACGGTCCCGCGGGCCGGATGTGGTCCGCAGACCGGAGTTTGCTCACCCACCCGCCCCCTTAGGAACCAGTCCTACACCGGCTTCTAAATTCTTGCGAACCGGTGCGAACCGGCTCCAGCTCACCACTGGGTGTAGGAGAAAAGAAGGTTTGGGCTCTATCTGTGAAGACCAAGCATTGGAGGAACACGATGAATGCTTCTTCCCACAACCTGGGAATGAGTCTCACTGTTCCTTCGATGTTATCCAAGAAGAGGGGTCTGTTATCGTCTATGTTGGTAAAGCATGTGTGGGTGTAAGAATGAGCTGTAATATTGTAGTGATTAATGGACATTGGATCCAACCCATGGTGCCTTACGTTAATGGCTGTTTCTGTAATGTCACCACCATTATTAGTTGTGATATTAAGTTTAGTGTGCCTATATGGACTGTACAACATGTAAAAGCCTATCCTGAGCTCT
The DNA here is from genome assembly GCF_002925995.2 of Terrapene triunguis. Lineage (NCBI taxonomy): Eukaryota > Metazoa > Chordata > Testudines > Emydidae > Terrapene > Terrapene triunguis. Next base: position 17,184 of record NW_020664629.1, on the reverse strand, counting down.
ACAAGGAGGTTTCCCCCAGGGTTACCATACGTCCGGATTTTCCCGGACATGTCCAGCTTTTTGGGCCTCAAATCCCCGTCCGGGAAGAAATCCCAAAAAGCCGGACATGTCCGGGAAAATAGGGAGGGAGGGGTCGTGGTGCTCGGCCGGGGGCCGGAGCCGCTGGGGCCGCTCGGCCAGAACCAGGGCCGGAGCCCCAGGGCCCGAGCCGAGCCAGGCGGGAGACGCCGGGGCCAGAGCCTCTTGGCCTGGGCCGGCCAGCCGCTGGAGGGAGCCGTTCGGCCGGGGGGGCCAGACTGGGCCGCGCCCCGCCCCAGTCCCAGCCCCAGCTTACCTGCTGCCTCCCTGTTTCAGGCTTCCCGCGAACATTTGATTCGCGGGAAGCAGGGGAGGGGGAGGAGCAGGGGGGCGGAGCGTTCAGGGGAGGGGGCAGAGTTGGGGCGGGGACTTTGGGGAAGGGGCAGGGGAAGGGGCGGAGTTGGGGCGGGTCTGGGGGCGGGGAAGGGGCGGAGTTGGGGCGGGGCCGGGGCCCCGTGGAGTGTCCTCCTTTTTTTAAATTAAAATATGGTAACCCCAGTTTCCCCCATTTCACTGGGAATGGGTCTCACTGCCATTAAGGGACTGTTAACTCATCCCTCCTTACAAGCTGAGCTACAGAGGCTCCGAACTTTGGGGGGGAGAATGGCAAACTCGAGATTCAGCACCACACCCAGGAGATCTCTAGACTGGCAGCTACAGCTACAAACATAGGCCATCGCTCCTGGTGGGAGACTTTACTTGGGGGGAGCCCCAGTGCAACAGGTCTTTTGAATATCCTGCTTCACCCCATTGTGCTGATCATCAGTTTCCAAATTGTACTAGCAATTGGTCTGGTTCTGCTGGTTTGCTGGATCCAGCGACTGATGTGACGGCTGCAATGGATGGAAGATCAGATCCGGTACCACGGAGTAAGGATGTGCTGGGGATACTCACTCAGCGCAAGCACCCCATCAACGGGGGTCTTGTTACCTAGCAGCTCTGTGTTCTTGGGGAACCGGGGTGCAGTATCCAGCCTCTCTGACTCACAAAAGGCCTTTCCCCCCCCCCCCGCTTGAACCAAAGCTGATCAGAAGAAAGACTTACAAAAAGCAACGAAAAGACCGTGGGAGACACACCTAAACCCCTGGGACAAGGGTGACAGGATTAAGGCAACTACCCTAGACTCATTTGCATTGAAGATGGGACAAGGAGGCATCTCCATTAGCATACTGAATGGAGAACAGAGATTCCCAGGCAAGAACCGCACTGAACTCTGGGATCAGAGAAGCAGGGAAGCACTGCATGCTGGGGGATCTCTGCTCCAGATGTTAATGAACCCACACCTGCACCCACCCAGCTCAGCAGTTATCAGACCAGTTCTAGTAATAAATCCTTGATTGGGATCCAAAATACTGAAGCAGCCTAATTGCATTGTGAGCTCTCTCGAAGGAACATCGCCCATAGCCAGGAATGATCAGTTCCCTTGTCTAGCCTGAACAAAACAACGTTGATTTACTCCCTTGAGCCATCAGTTTACCCATAAACAAATCGAGTGTTCTCCCTTGAACCATTGTTGTTTCCCTACAAAATCCCCTACCCACATTCCAGTAAGTGTTCCAATGCCTGGATCCAAACTCTGCATCAGTTCCACTGGGACTTCATCTTCTCCTGACTGATCGTGCTGGGGGCTCTGCCTGACTCCAGCACTCCGGACCCTCGGCTACCACCACCACTTGGGACCCCCGATCGATTCAAGCTTCCCAGAGTGCTGAGAACCCAGCTCTCTCTCGGTATAGCCGTCTGACCCTGACTTGTGGGATCAGTTATAGTTTTCTAAACCTGACTTCTATCATCAAATTTAAGTTAGATTTAATAGTATCACTGTTTTGTTTGTTTGGCTCCCCTATAGTTATTACCTGGCAATAAATAACTTTTATGGTTACGCTGGTTGCTTCTCTCTCTCTCTCTCCCCCCTCCCCCCGTGAGTGTTTTTTTGGTTTCCTCATTCGCTCTGCAGCAACGCTCCTCTTACCTAAGCTAAAGATCCCGGCAGCGCCCAAAAATCCTGTGGGGTTTGCTCATCAAGTGGGTTACTACCAGAACAATTGTAATGTGAAAGTGGGGATAGAGACGTGCTGAACCTGGGGCATATGAGGGTGGTGCTCGACCCAGCCTGCTCAGGCGTACTCTGTTCTGGTGCGGTACCCGCGGCATATGAGGGTGACAGCTTGGAGGTGCTGTTCAGTGGTTTGAGCATTGGCCTGCTAAACCCAGGGTTGTGAGTTCAATCCTTAAGGGGGCCACTTAGGGGTCTGTGGCAAAAATCAGTACTTGGTTCTCCCCCAACCACATCCTTAGCCTTGGCCCATCCTGTTCTTCCCCACCCATTCCCTGGCTATGCTGTCATCCCCTCTGGCCTGGGCTGACCTCTCTCCCTGCCTTTGCAGAGCACTCTGGATGGAAGAAGCTGTATTTTGTCTTGAGTTTGATCCCAGTAAGGGTCATACTGCTGCATGTCCAGGACTTTGCTGCAGGTACCGGCAATGCTAAGGTAACAGGCCCCGTGGTGCAGGAAGCCAGTCTCCGTAGTCCTGCTGATGTTAGCAGAACCGTCAGAGAGCATCCGCCTGGTGCTGTCTCAGCCCACGCTGCACAAGGCTTGGGGAGGGGCGGGAGGAGGAATCAGCACGGCTCATCAAACTGAAGCTGGAGGAAACACGCGGCTGATGAGCAGGGATGCTCCACTGTAAAACGACTGAGTCTACAACTTTGCGCTGTGCCGTGTGGGCTCCAAGGCACATGACATCAAGAGGCCATTTCTGTTCCCTGCTGGAGAGAACCATCCTCCCCACAGGGCTCCCAGGAGCCGGGAAGGAGCGAGGATGCCGCCAGCACTGTCTTAGTTTTAGCACCTTCACTTTGTAGGTCTGCAGGAATAATGCTACCTGCAGTTGATTCAACCCAAACTTTGCTCCCTGGTCTCAGCTCTGAGATGCACGAGGCAGGTCTCCAGCGGAGAAATGTGATGTTACCAGCACTTGCCATGCTTACAAAACCCCTCAGGTCACACAGTTTGTTACTGCAATAATGTACAGCAGTGCTGCTGCAGTTACACCTGGCTGGAGCAAGTCTCACAAACCTTGCGTCCGGCAGGAGGTCAGGCTGTGCCGTTGCAGTGCTATGGTGAACTGCAGACTCAGGTGCTGAGGGCACAACATGAGCATGGGCGGCGGGTATCATAGGCAAGGCTACGATTTAGTCACGGGTATTTTTAGTAAAAGTCATGGACAGGTCACGAGCAATAAACAAAAATTCACGGCCCGTGACCTGTCCATGACTTATACCAAAAATACCTGTGATTAAATCTTGGGGGGATGCTGGGTGGGGCATCCGGGGGTGCTGTGGGGGGGGGCTAGGGCCAGTGGCACCAGCTGCCGGGGGCCGTGCGGACCGCAGCTGCTCTGTCCATCTGCCCGGGGACTGCTGCCCAGGGCCTCTGGAGCAGCGGCTGCTGTGGCTGTCCCTGGGGCCACCCGAGCTGCTGGCCCTGGAGCCAGCTGCTTGGTGGCCCTGTGATCAGCCACCCCGGCTGCTGCAGAAGTCATGGAGGTTGCAGAAAGTCACAGTTAGGAAAATCTCACACCTTTGTGCCACATCCTAGCTACCAAACAGCTGATCCCACAGAGATATCAACTGAGGTTTATTTGAAAGATCTTGGCAAGAACTAGTGCACAGGACTAAACTGGAGAGAAAAACTCTTCAGCACTAACACTCCCCTAGATTCAGAGATTCCAAGGCCAGAAGAGACCATTGTGATCAGCCAGTCTGACCTCCTGTGTAGCATGGGCCAGAGACCCGCCCCACAATCATACCTAGAGCAGAGCTGTTAGAATAACATCCAGCCTTGAGCTAAAAATTGCTAGTGATGTAGAATTCACCATGACACTTGGTCAATTGTTCCAATGGTTAATTACCTTCTCTGTTAAAAATTGACGTCTTATTTCAAGTCTGAATTTGTCTAGCTTCAACTTTCAGCCATTGGATAGTGTTATAGCTTGGTCTGCTAAAATGAAGAGCCCATTATCAAATATTTGTTCCTCGTGTAGGTGCTTATAGAGTGTAATCAAGTCATCCCTTAGCCTTCTCTTTGTTAAGCTAAATAGACTGAGGTCTTTGATCTATCAATGCAGGTTTTCTAATCCTTTAATCATTCTCCTGGCTCTTCTCTGAACCCTCTCCAGTTTATCAACCTCCTCCTTGAATTGAGGGCACCAGAGCTAGTCACAGGATTGTAGCAACAGTTGCACCAGTGCCAAACACAGAGGTAAAATAACCTCTCTACTTCTACTCGAGATACCCCTATTTATGAATCCAAGAATCACATTACCCCTTTTTGACCACAGCTTCGCACTGTTTGGCTGATTATCCACCAAACCCCCAAAATCTTTTTCAGAACCACTACACCCCAGGATAGATTCTCCCATCACTTAAGTATGGCCTACAATCTTTGTTCCTGGATTAATACATTTACATTTAGCTATATTAAAAGACATATTGCTTGCTTGCACCCAGTGTACGAAGTGATCCAGATCGCTCTGAATCAGTGACCTGCCCTCCACATTATTTACCACTACCCAATTTTTGTGTCATCTGCAAACTTTATTTATATTTTCTTCCAGGTCATTAATAAAATGTTCACTAGCACAGGGCCAAGAACTGATCCCACTGGAAACACACCTGCCCATGTACAATTACATTGTGAGACCTATCAGTTAGCCAGTTTTTAATCCATTTAATGTCTGCCATGTTAATTTTATATTGTTCTGGTTTTTTCATCAAAATGTCATATGGCACCAAGTCAAATGCCTTACAGAAATCTAGGTACATTATGTCAACACTGTTGCCTTTATCATCCAAATTTGTAATCTCATCCAAAAACAGTTATCAAGTTAGTTTGACAGGGTCTGTTTTCCACAAACCAATGTTGATTGGCATTAATTATATCACCCTTCTTTAATTCTTTATTAATTGAGTCCCGTATCAGCTGCTCCAATTTCTTTCAGCACAGGAGGGGAAATAGAGAAGCCCCTTACTCCTGGCCCTGATTTGATCCCCGTATACTGAGCCCCTGCACAGGCTGTTATGGAGGCAGGTTTTTATTCCAATATGCCCAGGATGGAGCTACACAGAGAGCTGTGGGGGATGCGTCCAGCACGACTGCTGCGGGAATCCTGTGGCCAGCTCTGGTGCCCTCAATTCAAGGAGGAGGTTGATAAACTGGAGAGGGTTCAGAGAAGAGCCAGGAGAATGATTAAAGGATTAGGAAAACCTGCAGTGACAGACTCAAGGAGCTCAGTCTATTTAGCTTAACAAAGAGAAGGTTCAGGGGTGACTTGATTACAGTCTCTAAGTACCTTCACGGGGAACAAATATTTAGTAACGGGTTTTTCGGTGTGGCAGAGGGAGGTCTGACACCATCCAATGGCGGAAGCCGAAGCGAGACAAACTCAGACTGGAAATACGGTGCACATTTTTGACAGTGAGGGTAATTATCCATGGGAACAATTGACCAAGGGTTGGGATCTCTGAACCCAATGTGGCAACAATGTGGTGAATGGAACAGAAGTGAATTGACTAGGGGCCCCACAATGCCCTGCACTGCCTGTGTATGGGGAGGGGAGGGCTGGGACTACAGGCTAGGGTTACCATATTTAAAAAATAAAAAAAGAGGACAC
>NW_020664629.1:0-8431 GCF_002925995.2 Terrapene triunguis | reverse complement strand
GCCCCGTCCCCAAGGCGCACGGAGGGGCCGGGTCCCAGACAGTGGAAGAGCTGGGACTAGACTAGGGCTGCTGGGACAGTCTGTGTAGCGGGGGTGCCAAGAGCCACTGAACCGAACTGCCACCCTGGATATCATGGAAACCACTTCAAGCCGGGGCCCGGCGCAGCAGCCCCCTGTGCCAGCACCTAGGGAACAAGGCAGCAGCCCTTGTGGGAATGCTGCCCGCGCTCTCTGGCAGGCCACTCGCACACCCTCCTCTGTCACTTGCTTCCCACGGTGGTGTGCTCCCCAGCGACGCAGCTGGGCTGCGCCCCAAAGACTCCCTCAGCCACCCACGCCCAGAGTGCCCGAGTGGCAGGCCCTGCAGGGAGGGGTTTGACTGCAGAGAGGCTGGGCGGCTGGCTTGCGGTGGTCACTTCTCAAGAAAGATGTTAATAACTGTGTCTCTGTCCCTCGTGTATGTAGATTGTGAGCTGCTTGGGGCAGGGCTCAGCATTTTGTTGTTCATAGAGTCCAAGGCTAGCAGGGACGATTGTGATCAGATAGTCTGGCCTCCTGCATCACACAGGCCAGAGACCTGCCCCAAAAATCATTCCTTTGGCTCTAGCGCAGGGGTAGGCAACCTATGGCACGGGTGCCGAAGGCGGCACGCGAGCTGATTTTCAGTGGCACTCACACTGCCCGGGTCCTGGCCACCCGTCCAGGGGGCTCTGCATTTTAATTGAATTTAAATGAAGCTTCTTAAACATTTTAAAAACCTTATTTACTTTACATACAACAATAGTTTAGTTATATATTATAGACTTATAGAAAGAGATCTTCTAAAAACGTTAAAATGTATTACCGGCACGTGAAACCTTAAATTAGAGTGAATAAATGAAGACTCGGCACAACACTTCTGAAAGGTTGCCAACCCCTGATCTAGAGCTTATCTTTAGTTCCACATGTCAATACTTTAGAGCAGGGCTCTGAGCCTTTCCAGACTGCTGTCCCCCTTGCAGGAGGCTAATTTGCCTGGCGCACCCCCGAGTTTCACCTCACTTAAAAACTACTTGCTTACAAACTCAGACATAGAAATACAAAGGTGTCACCGCATGCTATTGCTGACAGATAGCTGACTTTCTGATTTTTACCATATAATTATAAAATAAATCAATTGGAATATAAATATTGTACTTACATTTCAGTGTATAGTATATAGAGCAGTATAAACAAGTCATTGTCTGTATGAAATTTTAGTTTGCCCTGCCTTCCCTAGTGCTTTTTACGTAGCCTGTTGTAAAGCTAGGCAAATCTCTAGATGAGTTGATGTACCCCTGGAAGACCTCTGCGTACCCCTGGTTGAGAGCCACTACCCTAGATACGCCATCAATACCAATAATAACATACAGAAAAGCTACATTTAAAATAAAGCTTATAAAGTAAAGCACTCAAAAGTTAGGAAATCCCTTAATTTGCTCCCTTGTGTATGTGCATTATGATAGTCTTTAAGTACATGATCACTTACTGCTTTTTCCACAGGTTCCCTTGCCTCATTCAGTGCTCTGAATGAAAGGTGCTCCCTGAGTGCGTAGCTATTTAATATTGCTCTTTGTCCTTATTTGGTGTGTGATCCCAGGCTTTGCTTACTGACCATCCAAACCCAGCCCTGACTACAGAGCTAATCTTGTGGAGCGAGCCCAGGGGAAGTCTTTTCATTTTTTGTTTGAGTTTTTGGGAATTCCTGGTTATTTCATTTTATCCAGATTTGGCGGGAAGGTTGGTTACAGGTTCTGCCCTAGGTGGTGGGAGCTGGGTTGGAGAGCCAGCAGCAGCTCTGGGGCTCCTGTCCTGTGGGCTGGGCCTGGCTCCTCGCTCTGGACGTTGTGACCTGGCACACAGGCTTGCAGCACTGCCCAGGTTTGATGGAGGAGCAGCCAGGTTGCAACCAGTCACTCCAAGTTGGACCGTTTAGGGGTGCCCCCTTGTCATGAAAGGAGGAGGCTGGGCCAAGCCTGGGTGTGTGGCGCTGTGACCTTGTGTATCAGGTCGCGATGCCCAGACAGGAGCCCTAGAGCTGCTGTTGCTGGTTGAGGTTTTTCATTTTATTTCATGTTGTTTCACTTTTGGGAAAAGATGAATTTCTCTTCACAAAGCACCTGTGAGATTAGACTGTGGTATTCCCATTTTATAGATAGGGAATGACAGCCCCGAACCTCAGAGGTATTTAGCTACCTAACTCTCAGTTAAATCAAGGGGTGTGTAGATGCCTAGACCTGTGAGGAGCTGAGCCCGAGAGAATAGGGAAAATATTATTAAACACTTCCACTAGCTTTGGATGCACAATCGGAGAGTCCTATAAATGCCTCAGTTTCCTTTGGTGCTTTGCATGGAGCATAAAGGGTTAAAAAACTGCTCTTGGGGCAGAGCAGGGCAGGTGAGGGGTGTGTGTCACAGGACTGGAATGGGTTGATAAAGACTGGCTGAAACCACCCAGGATCCACAAGACAGTGGAATCCCCAATGGCCAGGATGGAGGTTTTTCCCCATCTAGAAGCAGAGCAAAGGCCCCAGGTGGAGAACAAAGGGGAGAGGGGTCAGGTGACTGGGCTAAGTTGGCCTTTGGAGACAGGCACCTGGCTGGAACTAAGGACAAAGGGAGAGAGCCAAGATGGTTTCAAGGGAGCCCTGGCCTGGAGTTGGCCGGGCTGGACTCTGCCTTCACCTTTGCCTCTCTGCTAACGTCGGGATCTGAAGCCAGGTGACCAATAAAGTGTGGGAGGGCTGCCTGCTATGAGTGCACATACTGACTGCAGGGAGCATGATGCCATGAAGGGGCACAGCATGGCCTTCTGCAGGCATCTGGCTGGGGATTCACAGAGAGAGACAGGGATCACTGGGGTGAAGGGCCAGTTTCAGAGCCTTGGCGGCTACAGACCTGCCCCAGTGGAACTGTGGGCCCTTGGGACCCGGCACACTAAGGGGACTGGTTACAGGCTGGGGTATAGACTAGGCTCTGGGTCTTTGACAGATGCCTAGACCTTTGAAGATCTGAGCCCGAGAGATTAAGGCAAAAATTGTCAAAAGCTTCCCCTTGTTTTGGATGCCCAGTTTGAGATGCCTGGAGCCTTAGGCGCTTAGTAGCATTTTGATAACACTTCAGATGTTCAAAGCACAGCCCTGATTGACTTCAGTTGCCATCATGAGCACTTGGCACTTCTGCATATCAGACCCCAGGTCTCAAGTCAGACATCCAGAAATGAGAACACACTGAAAAGTTTGGTTTAAGTGACTTGCCCAGCATCGCCCAGGAACTGTGTGGCAGAGGCAGGGACAGACTCCAGTTTTCCAGGACAGCATTCAATTGCCTTCACCACGAGAACATTCTTTCTCTTCCTGTTGTCCCCTGCCTTATTCACGGCACACTTTCCTGGTGGGGTGGAACATGCCTGTCGTTGGAGGGAGTTCACAAACAATTGCGTAAAGGGGATGAGGGATGGATACATGCTTCCTGCTTCGTCAAGAAATGAGCCCTACACACAGCCTCCTTCACTACACAGACACGATTCATTCCCACAGCCCCATCCATCCTGTACACTGATTGAGGCAGGGGTCCTGAGGGTAATGTAGAATGTGATCAAGTAATTAAAGATTGTACTGTAAGTATATACACATGGAGTCAAATTAAGGATGCCCTTGTAACCTTAACTCTGGCATTTCCTATCTTTTGAGTGCTCAGCTTTGAAATCTCAGCATTCTTCTAGTGTAGATTTTTGTTAATGTAACCACCTGGCTTTTTTAAAAAGCAAAGTGAAAAAACAAATTCCATTGTGTGGAACCATATTGGCCCCTAACACCTTGAGATCCCAGCACAGTCCTCTCCCAGTGGAGGTCAGACTAGATGATCATACTACTTCCTTCTGGCCTTAACATCTCTGACTCTACCACTCAGGCGAGCTGTCTGTGTGTGTCTGCTACTAGGTGGGGTGGGACACGTGCTTTGTCAGTGGGTTGCACATCTGTTGGCTGGCATCAGAGGAATGCCGATGGTCAGGAATCCAGAATTCCATTCCGGGCTGTGAAGAGGAGCATGTCTAGTGGCTATAGACCGCTCTGCCCCTGTTCCCCTGCCTGTCCCTGTCTCCTAGCGTGTACCTGTCTGTCCCTTCTCCTCTCGCACGCACAACCTGTCTTCCCACCGCCCCCATAAAAACAGTTGAAGTTTGCAAAGTTAGGAGCAACTGGAAAGGGGCGGCTGGTGGGAAGCATTAGGCAGCCTTGGCTAGACTGCGCTACCTGAGGCGGGACAATGGGAAGAGAGTCGAACGGGGAGGCCATGGCATGATGCGAACAAATGAGCTCAGAGATCTAGGCCCGTTGGGCTCAGCATCCCTCTAACTCGGCCGAGCCCTGCACTTAGTGCCCCAGGGGCATGGGGGTGTCTCCAGGACCTTCCTCCCTGGGGCATTCCTGTTGTGCCCTGTGGGCCAGGCCCAGCCCGGGGAGGTCTTGCGGGAGTCCCTGTTGGGTGGGAAGCTGAGGGCCTGCTGTGCTCCTGAGCACTGGCTGGGGGGGGGGGTGTCCCCCCGATACTGGCTCCCAGGCTCACGGCTGCTGTTTTGTCTCTGCAGTTTGGTAATCCCGCTGTCCCCAGCCCTGCCCAGCTACCATGGCTCTGATTGAGGGCGTGGGGGACGAAGTCACCATCCTCTTTGCCCTGCTGCTCATCGTGCTGGTGCTGGTGCTGGCATGGGTCTCGACGCACACCTCAGAGCGGGGAGACCAGGTCTTTGCTGCCTCGCCCCCTCCGGCAGCTGGGCAGCTTGGGGCAGACAGCCTGCTGGAGGATGGGCCGAGGGAACCCAGCATGCAAACCCCAGCGGCAGGGGAGCCCAAGGAGGAAGCGGAGTCTTCAGCAGGTGCCGTGCCAGATGGGCCTGATGGTATTGCCGCAGGGCTGAGGCACCGGGCCAACCCTGGATCTCCACAGTGCCCCCTGCAGCCCCCCGGAGACACAGGTGCCAGCCCCGAGGCCACAGACAGTAGCCCCACGGACCGCACCATAGTGCTAAGGCTGAAGTTCCTGAACGACACGGAGCGCCTGGCCACGGTGTGCCCAGAGGAGACGGTCGGCTCTCTGAAGAGGTGAGAGGCCAAGCAGTAGCAAGCCGTGGGGAGGAGATGGAGCTCTGAAGCGCAGCCTCACAGCCAGGCAGGCTCCCCCTCTGCCCCTTTCCTCTGCCCTCCCCGTCTGGGGGCTCTGGTATCCCTTGAACCTCAGCTTGCCCTCCCTTCTCCTGCACTGAACGTGCTGGACGTGGCTTGGAGCCTGGACCGCTTTCTGCTGCCGTCCCTCCCCAAGGGGATAGCTTAGGCAGCACCGTTGGTACCATTGATCACAGACCACAGAGTAGGGTGATGGAGTGCTGTGTGGGACACACCCTGGCACAAGGGCACAGACTGGCCTGGGGAGACCATGGTGGGACACTGCTAGGACAATGAGAGCACACAGCGAAATGACAGACCATGGAAGGGAATATGTGGGGGAGGGCTGTACAGCCAGGTGCCTGGGGATGGGGATGGATTGGGGGTGGAGGGCTTGCGTTCGGGCTCTCGGGATGGAGATTCATGAGGAGTTGGGCACAGCCAAGCCCCCCGTAATGGGGGTATGGAGCCCTATGGAGGAAGGTTGTACTCAAAGCAGACTGCGAAGAGTTACAAAGGGATCTCACCTGACTGGGTAACAAAATGGCAGGTGCAATTCAGTGTTGATAAATGCAAAGTATTGCACATTGGAAAAGGTAATCCAACTATACATATAAAATGATGGGTCTAAATTAGCTGTTACCACTCAAGAAAGAGATCTTGGAGTCATTGTGGATAGTTCTCTGAAAACATCCACTCAATGTGCAGTGGCAGTCAAAAAAGCGAACAGAATGTTGAGAATCATTAGGAAAGGGATAGATAATAAGACAGAAAATATCATATTGCTACTATATAAATCCATGGTATGGCCACATCTTGAATACTGTGTGCAGAGTGGTCGCCCCATCTCAAAAAGATGTATTAGAATTGGAAAAAGCATAGAGAAGGGCAACAAATATGATTAGGGGTGTGGAACGGCTTCCATTTGAGGAGAAGATTAAAGAGACTGGGACTGTTCAGCTTGGAAAAGAGATGGCTAACGGGAGGTATGATTGAGGTCTATAAAATCATGACTGCTGTGGAGAAAGTCAATAAGGAAGTGTTATTTACTCCTTCTCATAACACAAGAACTAGGGGTCACCAAATGAAATTAATAAGCAGCAGGTTTAAAACAAAATATTTCTTCACACAACCAGAGTCAACCTGTGGAACTCCTTGCCAGAGGATGTTGTGAAGGCCAAAACTATAACTAGGTCCAAAAAAGAATTAGATCAGTTCTTGATCCATCGATGGCTATTAGCCAAGGTGGTTAAGGACGCACGCAACCCCATGCTCCGGGTGTCCCTAAACCTCTGACTGCCAGAAGCTGGGAGAGGATGATGGGCTGGATCACTCGATAAATCACCCTATTGCATTCAGTCCCTCTGAAGCACTTGGCCCCAGCCCCTGTTGGCAGACAGGACCGGGGGTTAGCTGGACCATTGGGCTGAGCCAATGTGGCTGTTTTGATGTTCTTTAGGTGGGGATATCCTATCCTATCCTATCTCCTAGAGCTGGAAGGCACCTTGAAAGGTCATCAAGTCCAGCCCCCTGCCTTCACTAGCAGGATCAAGTACTGATTTTGCCCCAGATCCTTAAGTGGCCCCCTCAAGGATTGAACTCACAACCCTGGGTTTAGCAGGCCAATGCTCAAACCACTGAGCTATCCCTCCCCCCTATATAAATGGGATGCTGGACTGTGTGTCTGTGACTGTGACATTTCCCTCCCTGTGTCTTCACCTTAGGGCCCATTTCCCAGGCCAGGAGCACCAGGTGCGTCTGATCTACCAGGGCCAGCTGCTGCGGGATGATGCTCAGAGCCTGGCTGCGTTGCACCTCACCCACAACAGCGTTCTGCACTGCCACGTCTCCCAGCATGGCCCAGCCCCCATGGCTGCTGGCCTCCGGGCCACTGCTGACCCTGTCCACACAGCCCTCAACGTGGGCAGCCTGATGCTGCCGCTCTTTGTGCTCATGTTGGCTGTGCTGTGGTACTTCCAGCTGCAATACCGGCACGTCTTCACCGCCACCGCCACCTCCTGCCTGGCTGGCCTCACCCTGCTCTTCAGCTTCATGGCCTTCGCTCTGTACCGTAGATAACACTGTCCACGGAGCCTCCGAACCCCGCCAGCCGTGAGCATATGCACTGTTCTGGGCAGAGCCCGCCTGCCCACTGCCTCTACGGCCGAGGGGAGCCCGGGCCATTGGGCTGTGCTGCTCAGCCGTTTTGGTGGGGCTGATGACAGAGACCCCCCAAGTCCACGGGACCCAAGTCTGCTGTTGTAGCATGAGTCCTGATGCCCAGCAGGAGGGCAGGGGCAGTGACTGTAGCCCATATTTCCGAGTCCCATACCCCCACTCCACCTGGCGGCTGAGAGGAGGGACGCTGCAGTCCAGTGCGGTTCCCCCCTCCCCCAACAGCACTCGGGGGTGTTTTTTGTCAGGGTGGGAGCCAGATCCTTAATTGTTACACGGGGGCAGTTTCTTCCTGCCTCTGAGGAAGGTGGGGGGACTTCTTGGTGATAAGGAGCAAGCAGCTCTGCAGGACAGGCTGGGGTCTCCTCCTCAACTGGTTCCTCTGCCAGCCCCGGCTGCTGAGGAGTTGTGCTGTGCAAATAGGGAATCTGCCCAGACTCCACCCCCCACCCCCCTCATTTGCTCTTTGCACGTGCTTGTGAACAGACTGGGCCCTTGTGCTCAATGCTTGCTCACCCACACACTGGCATACAGTCTGGGTGCTGTTGCCTGCCCTTCTTTCCCCTGCACACTTGAGTGCTCTCTCGCTCACACACATACACACTCTCTATCTCACACACACACTCACACAGGTTCCTTGCTGTGTGGAGTCCTGGACCTCGGCGATGGATTAGCCCAGGGCCATTGCTGCACGGGGGAGCAGCGCCTCCGGGAAAGGGAGAGTTCTTTACCCCCTGGGCTCTCTGGCTGTGCCCTCAGCTGATGCCGGAGTGGAGGTGGGGGGACACTGCTGCTCATGGAGGGGCTGACTGCGTGGTCTGCCCCTTTGGGGAGGGTGCCCAGGTGTGGGAGGCCCAGCCCCCTGCCCCGTAGGGTTCCTGGGGGGTGATGGGGCCTGGGTCAGTGGAGCATGTTTCTCATTAATGCTTCTTTTAAAATTAAAAACTGTGAATGACTAAAATCTCCTCTGGCTGGTGTGTGTGTGTGGAGGGTGTGAGTGAGTGGAGAGTGGGGGAGATGTGTATGGGGGAAAGGCGTGGTAATTGCCCGACCAGAATAGCCAGCTCCCTGCT
>NW_020664628.1:0-6344 GCF_002925995.2 Terrapene triunguis | reverse complement strand
CCGGTGCCCCTCACTCCCGACCCGCAGCCCCTGCCAGCCCTGCCCTGCCCCCCACCAGCTCTGCCGGTGCCCCTCACTCCCGACCCGCAGCCCCCAGCTCCTGCCTCTGTCTCCCCCATCACAGGGCGGCCGGGGATGAGGACCGAGCTGTTCTCCAGCAAGTGTCCAGACACCATCATTGTCCAGGAAACCGACCGAGACTATCAAAGGATTCTGCTGTACTGTGAGTGGGGGCCCGGACGCCTGGGTTCTCTCCCTGGCTCCAGGAGGGGAGTGGGGGCTGGTGGTGAGAGCAGGGGGGCTGGGAGCCCGGAGGCCTGGGATCTATCGTTGTTCTGGGAGGGGAGTGGGTTCTTGGGGGGGGGGGTGCTTGGTGCCAGGACTCGTGGGTTCTCTGAGTGTCTCTCCCTGTCCTCCTTCCCCCCCAGCCCGCACCCCCGACCTGGCTGACGAGTGCATTGAGGATTTCCGGAGCCAAGCCTACTGCCTGGACATGGAAGAATTCCTGCTTATCCCCCGCAGTCAAGGTACCACCCGGATGAGGAGGCCTTTAGGGGGGTCCCCCCACCCCATTGGCCAGTGGGATTAACTTGGCGGGAAGGCGGTGGGTTGGGAGAGGGAGGAGATGGGGGGAGAGGGTTGGGAGGTGCTGGGAAGAAAGGAGGTTGTGGGGGTGAGGGAGCTTTGGGGGGTCAGGAGAGGGTTGGGCAGGTGTTGGGGGGATGCGTAGATTTGGGGGGGGTGGAAGAGGATTGGGGGTAGGTTATTGGGGTCACCAAAATGCTCACTGATGCACAACCCCACCCGTAAATCTCCCCCCCACACGCACCCCCTAACGCTCTCCCTCTTCTGCCGCCCCCCAGACACCTGCCAGCTTCAGGATTCCTGATTGACCCACTGCCAGGTGAGCCGAGCCTCAGGGCCCCCCCCATTCCCCAGGGGCCCCCCCCATTCCCCGCCTATCCCAGGGGCCCCGCACCCCCTGACCTGGCTGGAGTGTGCCAAGTCTCAGCCGGGTTTCCCGGTCCCCCTCCCCCGGCCCGGCCTCCAGAGACCGAGCTCCCCATTCCGGGGAGCGGGGGGTGGCTGGGATTGAGGTTTGGGGGGGCAGATCTCCTGGGGTCCCCCCCCCACTGCCAACTCTGCGGGGCCCGGGTTTCCCATCGGACGCTGAAATTGACGATTAAAGGCGCAGCCGGTTTTCCATCTCAGGCCTTTCTCCGTTTCTCTCTGCCAGCCCCCCCAGCTGCTGCGACTGGCCTGCCCCGAGGAAACAGCCCCCCCGAACACTGACCCCCTTGTTCGCCTGGAGGAAGAAACCCCATTTCTGCAGAGCCTGTCAAATAAATCCCAATCCTGCCGCATCTGTGACAATGTGTCCCTAAGCGCTGGTTTCGACTCACAGACACATGGGGCGTGGCCAGTGGTGGGGGGGCAGGGCTGGGCTAGCAGGGGGCTGCGGGTCGGGAGTGAGGGGCACCGGCGGGGCGGGGGGGGTCAGGGCTGGGCTAGCAGGGACCTGGTGCGACGGGGCTCTCGGCTCAGTCAGGGGATCCCCCATCTAGGTCGGAGGGTGTGGGCAGGGCCTGATGCGATTGGGTGGGGGGGAGGGGGACAGTCTCTGTTGGGACGCACAAGAAAACCATTCCCGGCCGGCCGCTCGCTGACTGTCAAATTTTCCATTTTATTTAAATAAAACACAGGTTTAAAACCCAGCGCAGGAGCCGGGCTCTGGAATCGGCTCTCGAGCGCTGGTCTGCATTAATCCACAGATAAAGGTCACAGATTTCCGCCCCTGCCCCCACGCTGCTCCAGAGCAGAGCAAATTCAGGTCCCCGCCTCCAGCGCCCCCACCCCACACCATAGCTGCTGATCTAGACCCCCCAGACTGGATTTGGGGCAGAGCTGGGGGGTTGCAGGCCTGGATCGAGGGGCACCAGCAGAGCTGGAGGAGGAGGCTGGGTAGGCAAACGGGGCAGGATCAAGTACAAAGACTTTTCTCAACTCAAAACTCCTTTCAACTGTGTTCTAGATCAGACACGTTCTAGATCAGGGTGATCTGGAGAGTGCAAGGAATGATTGTCTAGCACCACGCTGCTGAGAAAAGACAGCAGGAAACCGGTCTGGGTGGGGTGCAGGGTGGGTCATGCTAGATTGTCTCTGTGCTGGGTGGGTTAAGGGGGGGGGGGTTCTTCTAGAATCCGGTGTAGGAGCAGTCAGGGATGCTGGGAAAGTTGTTCTAGATCACACATGGGAGAAGGGAGTTTCCCGTAGACTCCAGAGCCTGAGGCTCATTCTAGGGCATTTCTGCGCAGGGCCGAGTGTGCTCTAGATTTTAGCACAAAGGGGGGTTGGGGTTCTAGACTGTGTCCCAGAGCATGTTCTAGATCACACGGGGTGTCTGGAGCAGTGTAGATTGAGAGGGAGGTAGTGGGGGCTGCGATAGATGATATCTCAGCAGCGAGCGCATGGGCTAGAACACAAGGCAAGCGGAGTGGACCTTCTAGATCCCATCCAAGAGCCGGAGGGTTCGTTCTAGATTGCAGAGTGACGGGGGTGCTGGTGAGAATCATCGTCATAAGGGGACAGAGTGTCCCCCAGAGATAACGGGCTCGCTCTGGACTGTGTGGCAAAGCGGGCACTTGGGGTTGCTCTAGATTGTGTCTAAATAGGGGCTTTGTTCTAGAGCTTGTGGGATGGCTGATGGCAAAGAGGTGGAGACCAGAGGTCTGTTCTAGGTCAGATGCCAGAGGCTTCCCACAGGGACTGGCTCTAGCCTGCAGACCAGCAGGCCTCCCTCAGGAGGAGTTCTAGATTATAGGGCCAGTGGGGTTGGCGGCATGTTCTAGACCATCACCGGCACCTCTTGTTTCTAGATCGGTCACCAATGTTTTGGATCATGCCTTGTATTTCCCGTCTGGGTTGTTCTAGATCACTTTGGCGTAGGGAGGGGATGTAGTGTTCCTTAAAGACCACGGCTCACACCCTGAAGGCTGGCTGCGGTGGTCAGTTCTAGATAACGTCACCACAGTGACATTGTTCGCTCTAGACCAGCGGCAAGATTGGAAGCGATGGCCGGGGGGAGGCTGGTCTATAAGAGAGTGACAGTGTCCATCCCCACCACACCTGAGCTGGGAGACCCAAGCCACGTTCTAGATTGTTCTAGAGTGGGAACATGGGATCACCCCAGCTGGGAGCCCGGGATGCGGGGGGGGGGGTGTCTAGACCTCCCCTCTCCCTCCGTCATGTTCTCTCCCTCTCACCCCCCATCTCCATTGTCAGACCTCTCCCTGGGGGTCCCCTCCCCTGGTATCCGCCGCCAAGGAAGGGTGTTATTGCTAAGAAGAGCCCCCCCCCCCATTGCTCCCCAAGCCCAGATCCCTCCCACTCCCCCCCAACACAGAATCCCTCCTCCCATGGCTCAGCTAGATCCACTCCCTTGGTTCTGACCCCCCGGATCCCGCCCACCCCCCATTTCTCCCTTCCCTGTGGTCCCAAATCCCTTTGCCCTCCCTGACCCGAAGCGGTTCCAATCCGCTTTCCCCTCCCCCCGCAGATCCACTTGCAGCTTGGCTGGATCCCAGCGGTTCTGATTGGTTCCTTCCCTGTAGTGGTTCTGACCCCCCCACACACACACATCCCCCAAACTCCTGAGCCAGCCAGTCCCCCGACCCCTCTCACAAGTGCCTGGGGGCGGAGTCTCAGGTCTCTGTACCCAAGGGGGGCGGGGCTAAGTCCTGGTGCCCTCGCCCCCATAGTGCCGAAGTCTTGTGTCTCCACGTGGAAAGTGGGCGGAGCTCGGTCCTCGCACGCACACCCAGACGCTGGTGACTCTGTGGTTTATTGCTGAGGTGCGAGGCGGACAGGTGGGGCTATCACTCCATCCTCTCTGCCTCTGCCCCACCGCCGGGGTCCAGTCCCCCCGGGCCGCCCCCGCTCTCCTCCTCCTCCTCCTCGGCGGCCCGGATGCTCACGCACAGCACCAGTGTCTGCAGGAAGCCATAGAGGCAGGCGAACTGCAGCAGGTATTTCTGGACCAGCCACAGCACCAGGTACATCCCGTAGGTGGTGACAAGGAAGGTGGCCAGCCCGTGGAGCCAGACTTTCAGGGGCCCCCTGAACCCCAAAATATCCAGGAGCAGCCGGAAAGCCGGGGAGCAGGCACAGAGCAGAGTCACCACGCAGAGGTCGAAGAGGTGCCGGGCGAAGTTGAAACAGATCTGGAAATGCTCCGGGATGTCGGCCGGCGGCTGGTGGGGGGACAGATACTGAGGGACCTGGGAGACCCTAGAGAAGAGGCCCTGTCCCGGGGCAGGGCCCGGATCCCCGGCGCGGCCCCATCCGATCAGAGCCAGGAGGCGCCGGGCGCCCCACCACTGCGATTTCCGGGGGGGCCTCCGTCAGCCCGCCCTCTTTTCCTGCCTCGCGCCCCCACCAGCGGAGTCTTGTCAGCCAGGCCTTGGCTCTGTTTAGGGACATGGGGGGAAACCGGCGAGAATCCAGCGCCCCAAATAAAATCAACACTGGGGTGTGGGGAGACGGAGGGAGCAGTGAGAGGGGTCCAGACCTTGGGGCACTAGCCAGCTCCCCTCTCCAACGCACCGGCCTCCCCGAAACTCTCTCTGGGGCGTTTTCCCCTCTAAAGCCGCCTTCCACAAACACCTGGTTAGTTCAGGGTCCCGTGCTGCTCCCCAGAACCAGACGTCAGCGCCTCGATTTTGCAGTATCGGGGACCCTTCACCACACAATAGCCACAAATTTCCTTCGCGTCCGGGTTAACTTCAGTCCCGCTGGCAGCTACTGTCACCCAAAGATCCGAATCTCCCTCAGCCGTCTCTGCTGGGCCTGGGGTCCTTCACCCCTAAACAGTGGTCCCTCAGCCAGTCGGGAGGTGTGTTGTCGAGGTCCAATTCTATCCACCGGCGCCAGGGCTAACAGAACCCCAAAATGTCCTTTCCACCCACACAGACAAATCCTTGTTGATTTCACCCCCTGAATTCTCTGGGCTGGGGGCAGAGCTCAGAGACCCCCCAAAATATGGCTCCTTGTTAATTTCACCCCCTGAGTTGTAGCCACTGGAAATGGTGCTAATTCACTCCAAAATGCAGGGTGGGGGGCCCAAAACACACACTGGCTGGTTCAATCCACCCCAACGCGTCTCTTCTGATGGCAAGAATTGTCCGCCCCCCGCAAAATACTGACCCTTGGAAAAATACCGATCTTCACCAATTTCACTCCCCTGACTCTCTGGGGCAGGAACCCCCCGAAATCCTTGATCCCCTGAAAGATCCAGCAGCTGGTTTGTTTCAGTCTCACATCCTCATTGCTGGGTCACCCCAGTATCACGAGTCCCCCTGAAACAGACAAGCCCGCATTAGGATCCAATCGCAGCAGGACCGATACACCCCAAAATACTTCCCCTTTGTCCTACACCAATTCTCCTGGCAGCAGAAATAAGACACCCTCAAATACTGCGCCCCTGAAACAGGCACATCCTCATTCAGAGCAGATCACAGCACGGTTCATGCACCCCGACATTTTTACCCCGTCTCTGAATGGTAAAAATCCTTCACTCCTTCAAATTTCTGTCTATAATAGAAAATCTCATCCCCTCACAACACACCCCAGCTGGTTAATTTCACCCCTACATTGTCAGTGCTGGTGGTCCCCTCCCAAACACGGGACCCCAAAATCTAGCAATCCTCACTGGTCAGGCGCACCGGTTGCCACGTCTAAGGGAGCTTTGCACCCCGAAACATTAATCCTCTGACAGACAAATCCCATTAAATTCAGTCTCTATTTCTCGTGCTGGTGGCAGTATGCACCCCAAAAGTACTGCTCCCCCAAATACCAGCTTGCTGATTTCACCCCATACGGTCAGTGATGGTGGTGGGGGGATACACCCCTGAAATATCAGGCTCACCCTGAAATGCCAGCTACTATACCCCACAGTCTGACGGGTTCTGGCAGGGGAAGCACCCCCAAAACACCAGCGGGTCAATTTCAGCCCCCCATTGTCAGGGAGGGCAGCACAGGTTCGCACCCCCCCAAAAAATATCAAACCCTCCCCGAAACGCCGGCGGATTCATTTCAAAGCCCCATCCTCACTGCTTGTTCCGGCGGGGGGGGGACACCCCGAAATAGGGATCCCCGAAATATACACCCAGACCATCGCTGGTTCGGGTACCCCAAACCCCGCTCCCACAAAACAACAAAGCGGGCGAATTTCACCCCAGACTGTCCGGGGTGGGGAAGTGGCGCCCCCAAAATCCCACCCGCTCCCCCCAGGTTAATCACCCCCCAACACACACAGCCCCCCCCGTTTCCAGCTCCCTCTGACCTGC
>NW_020664627.1:0-5634 GCF_002925995.2 Terrapene triunguis | reverse complement strand
CTGTAGCTCACTTGAGAGCACTTTATTCTGATCAGTCACTGTATGAAATTCAAGATGTCACAGATAGGTTGAACATCAGGAGCAGTGTTTCCTCAAATGTTTTATGTCCGTGTGCTGAATGAATTTTATGTGCACCAATATGGAGGTGAGGTGTGACACATTACCTGTATATTGGTGCACATTACAAAATTCCTTCTGCACATGGACGGTGTGTGGCAGGGGAGAGGCTGAAGGGTTCAGAGTGTGGGTGGGGGCTCTGGTGGGGCAGAGGGTTGGGGTGCAGGGGGGGAGGGCGCGAGCTGGGGGGGGGGGCTGTGGGGTGGGGTTGGGGATGAGGGGCTCAGGGCTAGGCCAGAGGGTTGGGGTGCGGGGGGGTAAGGGCTCTGGCTGGGGATGTGGGCTCTGGGATGGGGCTGGGAATGAGGGGCTCAGGGCTGGAGCAGAGGGTTGGGGTGCAGGGGGGTGAGGGCTCCGGCTGGGGGTGTGGGCTCTGGGGTGGGGTTGGGGATGAGGGGCTCAGGGCTAGGGCAGAGGGTTGGGGTGCAGGGGGCTGAGGGCTCTGGCTGGAGGTGTGGACTCTGGGATGGGGCTGGGAATGAGAGGTTTGGGGAGCAGGTTGCGCCAGGGAGAGAGGACTCCCCCCAGCCCTCTCTCACCACAGCAGCTCAGGGCCAGGTGAGAGAGCACCTGTCTCCTGCCCGCAGCAGCTCTGGTGGGGCTGGGCTGGGGCTGGGGCTGGGGCTGGGGGAGGGGACAGGATTTATTTTTCCTAAGTCAAAACGGGGAAGGGAAGGAGTTATGCTTCAGTTTTTACCTTATAAACTTTGGTCCTGTCTAATATATAAGACGCTATGGGAATAAGACACCATGTCATGTGGTGACATCACAAGAGCAGAGGGTGTGAGAACTGCAGCCACCGAGAGGGCAGGGGATTTAGAGTCAGATTGCTTCAAATGCTGCGTTCGTCGGCTGACATTTAACAGCAACGCTTAGCTAACAGAATGGAGAAAGGAATTCTCTGCTAAAGATTCAACCTGCCCCTTTGGCCAACTGACTCCAACCATCTTACATATTCTGCCCCCCCACCCCATTAGCAGAGTGATTGTTAGTCACTGAGTTCCCCCTTTGGGGAGAAATTTTCTCATTCCCACATAGTCTCACATTGCTCCAGGTCATATTGCGCCATCGCTCGTTTCCCCCACCCTCACTGACTTTCACCAGGCTGGAGCAGGGGGTTGGGGTGCGGGAGGGGGTTGCAGGGCGGGCTCTGGGAGGGAGGGGTATGGGCTCTGGGAGGGAGTTTGGGTGTGGGGGGGTGCAGGCTCTGGGAGGGAGTTTGGGTGTGGGAGGAGGTGCAGGCTCTGGGAGGGGGGTTGGGTGCAGGTTCTGGGCCTGGGCAGGGTGTTGGAGTGTGGGAGGGGGTTTAGGGTGCAGGAGAGGGTGCGGGCTCTGGGAGGGGGTTTGGGTGTGGGAGGGGGTGCAGGCTCTGGGAGAGGGTTTAGGTGCAGGTTCTGGGCCTGAGCAGGGCTTTGGAGTGTGGGAGGGGGTGAGGGATGCGGGCTCCGGCCGGGCGGAGCTTACCTCAGGTGGCTCCCAAAAGTGACCCGCACATCCCTCTGGCGGGAGGTCCTAGGTGGGGAGCCAGGGGGTCTCCACGCGCTGCCCCTGCCCACAGGCGCCGCCTCTGCAGCTCCCATTGGCCGAAGTTCCCGGGCCAAGGGAGCTGCGCAGTCAGTACTTGGGCCAGGGGAAGGGGCAGCGCACGGAGACCCCCTGCCCCCCCATCTCCCCGGGGCCACAGGGACGCGCTGGGCGCTTACAGGAGCGGCGCAGAACCAGGGCAGGTAGGAAGCCTGCCGTAGCCTTGCTGCACTGCCGGACTTTTAGCGTGCAGGAGGCGCGGGGAGGGAGGGGGAGGAGTTGATCAGCGGGGCCCATGGACCCCTGAGTACCTCAGGGACCCCCAGGGCTCCCCGGACGGCAGTTTGAGAAACGCTGCACTAGGATGTAGGTCTCTCTCGCATTGTAAACTCATAGTGAGACAATGCAAGTGGTCGTTTCACCGCAGTGTAAGTGACAAGAGGAGCCCCATGGGGGGAGCGGGGGGTTGGAGGGTTTGAGTTCACCGCAGTCAGGTACCCCAGGGTGAAGCTATGACTTGCCTCATCTCAGTAGGATTGGACAGGATCAGTGTCTCCTGTCTGCTGTCCCAGGGTTAGAAACAGCCCCTTTCTCCCAGCCTGGATATGGCCTCAAAGGTGGGATCTCAAGGGTGAGAAAGCTGCAGACCCCCCTATTGTCAGGGCTGTGAGTTTGTTTTCAGGGAGATCCCAGTTTAAATGGCAAGGACATGGTCTCTGGCTGCCAGGGAGCACAAGGCCTAGGGAAGCTAAAGTACAGAGAACAGCCATTTCCAGCTACAACCCTGGATCTAATCCCATCATCACGCAGTGATTCCATGGCAGAAACCATGGTCAGAATCGCACTTGCTGTCACTTCTCAAAGCTTCAGTGACTGGGATGGATTTTGAGCTAGGCTGATTCACACCACCTGAGAACGTGGCCAGCACATGTATTTTTTATACATATCAGAAGTTCACAACCCGCTTTAAATGCCCGGCCTCAATCACGGAGACGCTCCCACCCCCTACCCAGGCATCACTGTGCTGCTTTGGGTAGTTCCACTTCCACGGCCTCCCCTAGGAGCTGCCTTGAATGATGTGTCTGGAGAATCCTGAGCACACTAGAGCCTCCGTCTTGGGTGCAGCCTCTAACTGCTCCTGGGTTCAAAATAATCCTGGTAGCAACAGAAACAAGGACGGTGCAGTCAGACCAGACTGAAATGGGGAAAGTTGTGGGAGGAGGAACAGGCCAAATATCAGCAAAGAGAAACTCCCCAGCCTAGCGATGCAAGTTCCCAATTGGGGAAAATCTTACCTGCGTTTCACTAACTACTGCCAATGGCCTCACTGGTTTTCATGTGCCGGAGCTAGAGTTAGGAAGCCTTTAAGGTTGAGAACACAGGTCTTGAGCTAAAAGCCATCCCAACCCCACCAGTCTCGCTCTCTGTGAGTGTATCTCCTGCTAACACAGAGGCCAGTGGGCTGACTCTCCTCTCACAACTTCACCCAGGTGTAGAGTTCCCGGGGTCCCAGTGGGATCACGTCTGGGTTACAGCAGGGTGAGGAGGAGCCCGCCAGCCCTGTCCAACTCATCCTGATTTGTACTCGGGTCAGGGAGGGAGGCAAAGGATTTCAGCAAGTTTTAGCTCCCTGGGAAGTTTGAGGAGCCTGTGACAGGGCAGCGGTGAGGTTGTTTGGCTGAGCTGGAATGGGTTCCCTAGGGAGGTGGTGAAATCCCCTTCCTTAGAGGTTTTTAAGGTCAGGCTGACAAAGCCCCGCCTGGGATGATTTAGTTGGGAATTGGTCCTGCTTGGAGCAGGGGGTTGGACTAGATACCTCCTAAGGTCCCTTCCAAGCCTGAGATTCTATGACCTCACTGTGCATTTCCATCCACTGCAGAGCATGTTTGCGTTGTGTAACTCAGGAACTGGTAGCCAGTTAATGCAAATCAAAGGACACTGGGAGTGGGAGAAACTCAATTCTACTCTATTATTTCAGAGGACAAACAAAGACAGACTCCTTTCCCCACCCCCATCCCCAGCCCAGCCCACTGCTACCCCCACTCCTGCAGGCCCCAGCGACAGCAGCATTTATAAATGGGTAGAAAAGTGCAGAGAAGCCATGAGCGACGCTGGGACCCCGGCACAAAAGCCACACGCTGATGGCAGGGAATCCAAGGAGCTCAGCTGAGAGGGGTGAATGTGGGGGGAGTGGGCAGAGGGAGTCTCTCTTGTCCTGACACAGGAGGACACGGGGGTAGATGAGGAGGGGACGACCAGCGGGGCTTTAAGCGCCTCCTTTTCCTCTGGCCTCAGTGACGTGGGAGGGCCTGGCTTCAAGGCTGGCTCCGACTGCTGACATCCCCAGCACCCTCCTGCCTGTCCCCATCCTCGTCATCTCAGCAGTCGGGAGACGCTGCCCCCTCCCTGCGTCATTCTTCTTGGGGTGTCATTCATGGCACTTTAGAGTTCGGTGTCGACTTCTAGTCTCTCCGGCTCTGACGCAGGGAGTTCACAGCTCTGAGCCTCGGCTCGTTCTGGCTCTGCAGAGCAAACCCAGCAGTTTCCCAGCTCTGTCCCCCACTTCCCCACTCCTGACTGTATCAGGCAGTAACTTCATTCCCTGTCTCAGTCTCTGCCCCTCGGAGCGTGACTCCAGCGCTGAGAGATCGATCACAGTCATTGTTCAAACACCACAAATCTCATGACAAAGGCTTAGACAAAAATTAAAAAAAAAAAAGAAAGAAAAGACTCTTCCGGCAAATGATCATTGGTCTCATGAAGTCCTCAACAAATCTGAGCTACTTCCTGTCAAACTAGACTAATATGGGAGTGTGTGACTAAGCGGCCGTCCCAAAGAGAGAAAAACCCCTGTGGCAAGTGACCCTTTGGGAGGTGGAGGGGCAGGATGAGGAGAGGATAAAACTCTCCATTGCTGGACAGAGGTTGCTGTGTCAGAGATGGAGGGTGATGGTGAAGGGGGAAGGAGGGAATCCCTCGGACTCACCCCATCACCCTTCAATAGCAGTGGAGGGAAAGCACCACATTTTACTGTCCCACTATTTTATCATCTAGTTAATTCTGGTCCATAAGGTAGAAAGTGTACAAACAATAAATGCTTTTCCCCATGGCCTGGAGCAACGTGACAATCTCTGGGACTGAGACAATCCGGCCCCAAAGGGGGAATTCAGGGACTAGCACTCACTCTGCTAACGGGGGGATGAGAACACATGAGATGCTCAGGCTCAGTTTACACTAGGAAATCTGGTGGAGGGTCACAGGGATGTGCTGGCTCATCCCGACCACATTTCCTACCACAGAGGGAACCTCTGAGGATGATGCTGTGGAGGCAGAGATGGGATCTCTGGGCCTCCCATAAAAGGCCCTGGGGAAATCAGCCCCTCTCCTTGGTGCTTTCTGAATGCAGAGGGGGCAGGGAGAAGGTAGAGAGGGAATGAATGACCAGAGGCAGCACCTCTCCCGCCCGTGCTCTCCCTCTCCTCTCATCGCATGATCCCCAAACACTCCATAGCCCCAGCCCCCAGCTTGCTCTGCGTCCCAACTCCACCAGCTCCAACCATTCCATCCCCCGTTTCCTCCACAAACCCTCCTCCTGCTCCCTCAATATCGGATCGAGCAGATCCCAGCCCTGAGGGATTTGGGGAGGGGCAGAGTTACCAGCTTTCCTGGACACTCCCCTTCCAGGGAACAGCGCCAGGTCAGTGGGGGAGCCCAGCCCAGGGGCTGATGGAAGATGGGGGTGGGGACAGGTGTCTAGAGGGAAGGTGGGGCCTGGCCCAAGTTTCCTTCTCTTAATTGCCATGGGAATCCAGTCTGGGAAGGGAGAGGGGGGAACTTCAGCCAGGGACAGGGAGTGTCTAGAGAGTTTCTGTCTCTTCCTTCTCCCCACTTTG
Organism: Terrapene triunguis; assembly: GCF_002925995.2. Classification (NCBI taxonomy): domain Eukaryota; kingdom Metazoa; phylum Chordata; order Testudines; family Emydidae; genus Terrapene; species Terrapene triunguis. The sequence continues at coordinate 100 of NW_020664627.1, read as the reverse complement.
GACCACTGCTCTACAGCCAAAATGCTTCTGAAATAAATGTAGTCAAACTTTATTAATTCTGGGTCACTGAGAACGAAAATGATGCTTAAAATTGTTGATT
>NW_020664626.1:1363293-1381275 GCF_002925995.2 Terrapene triunguis | reverse complement strand
TAAAACTTAATAAACTTATTGAAGGAGATGCAGCTCTCAAGCTTTGTCTCTCCCAGCCCAGACAAGTCAGATAAGAGGTCCAAGAATTTCTTTCATAGTTCATATTTCACATTGAAATAAACACAGCTGCATTTGTTCAATAGATTGCACATAGAAATAAATGCACATAATGGGGATAGCTCAGTGGTTTGAGCATTGGCCTGCTAAACCCAGGGTTGTGAGTTCAATCCTTGATGGGGCCATTTAGGAATCTGGGGCAAAAATCTGTCTGGGGATTGGTCCTGCTTTGAGCAGGGGGTTGGACTAGATGACCTCCTGAGGTCCCTTCCAACCCTGATATTCTATGATTCTATGAGTTTTACTGAAGTCAGTGGGGAACCACATTGAACACAGACCCCCCCCCCCATGGATCAGATAGCAATATTCTTAGGCTCATATTCTGCAAACTTGTTTACTAGATTTTTTAAAAACCACCCTCAAAGCCAAACTAATTGTCACTGCTCTACTAATGCTGTACTTACATGAATCTAGGTTATTTTAACAGAAATTGGAATTCTCTACCTTCCCAGTTGCTACTAGTCACATCAGTCAGGCTTATAGGCTCCAATGCTTCAAAGCTTATTCATGTAAGTAAATGTAACCTACTGGTCAGTGTGTGTTACTTGGCCCCCTCTGTTCCCAATCTACAGAGGCTGAGGGCTTGTCTACACTTACCGGAGGGTCCGGCGGCAGGCAATCGGTTTTCTGGGATCGACTTATCGCGTCTAGTGAAGACGCGATAAAATCGATCCCTGATCGCTCTGCCGTCGACTCCGGAAATCCACCGCGGCAAGAGGCGGCAGCGGAGTCGGCGGCAGCGGTCGACCTTCCCCCGTCCTCACAGCCAGGTAAGTCAACCTAAAATACGCAACTTCAGCTACGGTATTCACGTAGCTGAAGTTGCGTATCTTAGGTCGCACCCCTGCTGTAGTGTAGACCTAGCCTAAGGGAGCCCCACATTGGAATATCTTACAGCTTGGTTGTTAGAGCCCTCTCCTGAGAGGTAGGATTTGAACAGGGGTCTTCCTTCTCCCCTGCTAGCAGAGAAAGGGGAATTAAACTTGGGTCCTCCACATTCCAGGTAAAAGATATAAGGTGGGTGCTGTTCCTTCCTCCTCCACAGTGCCGTAACAAGGGCGAGGGGCGCAGAAAAAAGATGGCAGTGCGTTTGTCTGCAGACACAAGAAGTCATTCGCGTAATCGAGTTCTAGTATTCCCAGTGAGCACACACTTATTATATATTAGGACTTCTCGGATCCGCTTAAGACCCACCAAATGGTGACTGCCTTTGTTTATCATTCCTTATTTCTTATGGAGATCACAGATTGGGAATCTGCGATTTCTATAATATATTAATTTTGTTTAATTTTTAGACCAATTCAATACATTTATTTATGTATTTTTAATTTTTATTCCAGTCTATTGAACAAGACCCTGCATTATGAATAGTATGAATTCTAAACGTCTGAGTGGGGCAGAATACCGTAAACGACAAAAACACGCTATAGTAGAAAATGAAAAAATGACAATGGGGAAATGGCTAGTGAAAAATGCATCAAACGATGGGAATACACCAATAGCTGACGTCTCTGATGTCATAAGTTCGGCACCGCTATCTAATAGTAACAATGAGAATTATACAACTTCAGAAAATATTGTTGCTATCAACCAGCAATTGGATCGTGAGGTTACAACTTCACCTTCACTATCGATTACTGACAATGATGAGACACTCGACATCTTTGATATCATGACTAAAACTAACGTGAATGGCCGCGATCAGCAACATAATTCCTCTGCAAGGCAAATCATTGAAATCAATTTTAACGATCCACCATCTTGGCCCTGTATAAACGATAAAATAAAATGCCACCTTATTGAACATGGACCTGACCAGGGAAAATCTGCAGATTTCCATGAATCAACATTGGAAGATGGAAGAAAATTTTCAGAAGACTGGTTTTTTAAAAAGCTTTTTAATGGTGAAACCGTAGAGCGTAATTGACTTATTTACTCGGAAACTAGTAAGTCCATTTTTTGTTTTCCATGCATGTTATTCGGTCAGCGCTTTACCAAACCTAATATTGCAAATCAGAAAGAAGGATTTAATGATTGGAAAAATTTAAACTGTGTTGTGGAACATGAAAATTTAACCAATCGTGAATATTTCTGTAAATGGAAATCCTTACAAAAGAGATTACTAAGCGGAGAATGTCGATGATGCACTACAAAAAGCTATTGAAACTGATAAACAAAAATGGAGACAAATTCTAAAAATAATTCTTGATGCCGTGATGTTTTGTGCCAAAAACAATTTACCACAGAGGATCGTGTAGCAGTATAGAAAACCCTAATTCAGGAATATTTCTTAATCTATTGGAATTTATAAGTCATTATGATGTTCAACTAAAACAGCATTTCGTAACTCACAAGAAAGGTTCAGAGTTATTTTTCACTGGCTATACAAAATGAATTTATTGGCTTACTAGCAAACCAAGTTCGTAATGAAATTGTATCCAAAATTTAAAAAGCTAAATATTATTCTATCCTTCTGGACTGCACATCAGACATATCTCATCGAGAGCAAATGTCCCAGATTGTGAGATACGTGAGAATCGATAACGGAATTGTAGCTATAGAAGACAGTTTCATAGACTTCATTGAAATCAAAGAAAAAATGGGAAGTGGATTAGCCAAAGAAATAATAAAGAAGCTCGAAAATGATGGGCTTGATCTTCAAAACGCAAGAGGTAAAGGCTATGATAATGGTGCAAATATGTCAGGTGTGTACAAAGGCGTCAAAGCTGTCATTTTGCAAAAAAAAGATTAGCAAATTTTGTACCATGTTCAGCCCACTGTCTAAATTTAGTCGGAGTACGTGCGGCTTCCATAAATTCTTCTATGGTTTCATTCTTTGCCACTGTACAAAAGTTATACACATTTTTTTTTCTCATTCAACCAGTCACTGGGATATTTTAATGGGTATGTTAAAAGTATCACTAAATGGTCATGCTGATACTAGATGGTCATCAAGAGCTAATGCAATTGAAGCCTTAAATTTGCAGATTACAGAAGTGACCAAGGCTCTAAAAAATGTCGCTGTTGCATCGAAATGTCCAGAAGTATCAACAGCTAATAGCCTTCTTAAAAATATTAATTATGAATTTTTGTGCATGTTATCCATATGGCGCAATATCCTAACTCATATTGACAGAGTGAATAAAGCCCTACAAGCAAAAGGCATCACTGTTTCTCAGGCTTGTAAAATGATCAACGGATTACGAAATATTTTACAAGAGATGCATGAAAGCGATAACGATATGGTCAATATTTTTACAGATTGTAAAAAACGGCTGAAAATATAGAAATACCAGGAGAATTTATTGAATCCAGAAAGCGAAAAGTAAAAAGGCAGCAACTTTGAGTGTGCAGACGTATCTTCTAATTTATCAGCTGAACAATCTTTCAAAGTACAAATAAAAAACGTATTTGACACCATAATAGTTGAGTTAAATTGGAGATATGAAACTTTAAGTGAGATCTGATTTCAATTTTCTTTCGGGTGATTCACTTGTTAAAATGGACACTACTAAACTTCAAAAAGCAGCAGTGGATTTAAGTCTGAAATATGACAGCGATTTGAATGCCTCCGAAATTTTGTCAGATTCAGGGTTTTAAACATCAGGCGTTAGCGTTGTTTCCAAACGTTTCATGTGCAACTGGTTTGGACCTTCTCCAGTTAATTCATGAATATAATTTGGCCGAATGTTATCCAAATTTAGAAATTGCATTAAGAATATTTCTCTGCTTGCCAGTAACTGTGGCTTCTTGCAAAAGAAGCTTCAGTAAGCTCAAATTAATTAAAAACTACCTTCGAGCAACCACGGGTCAGGAGAGATTAACAAATATGTTCATCTTGTCAATAGAACATGAAATAGTGAATAATAATTTTGATGCAATTATCGATGAATTTGCCTCATTAAAAGCAAAAAAGTACAATTTTGAAAAATTGTTAATTGTATCTGATATGGTTCTACAGCTAAATTTTATTTGTGATTATTTAAATAGTATGTTACATGCACTATGATGCACACCTTATATGTATTAGTTGATTTTGTACGCCGAACTTATGATTAAAATCAATGTTCTATTATCGTTATTCTTGTTGTTTATGTATTTTTCTTTTTTTTACAAAGTAACTACTATGAAATTATATGGAGGGGGTAGGGCACAATTTTATATTCTTGCCTTGGGTGCAAAAATAGCTAGTTACGGCTCTGCTCCTCCATGTGGATTTTGTGTGGGACTTGAGCTAGTAGGTGTGCTCAGAGGCTCAAGCTCTAGGGTGCCTAAGTTGCATGCAATGCCTATCTTCCCTTGGTTAGTGAACCCCTCTGGGGCTTAGGGAGGCAGTAGTGTGAAAGCCCCAGGAAACTTTTACAGCAGAAAGTTAGGCGCCGAGTGAGATTTAGGTGCCTACAGGTGCAGGCAGCAGCCAAGCAGGAGTTTTGTGGCTTGCAGTGGTGTGTAAAACTGGGACCTAGGTGCCTAAACTCCAGAGCTAGGTGCTTAAATTGCTTTGATCACACCCAATAATTGTCAGGACAACTACGGCCCTGATCCTACACCTTTACAGTCCATGAGAACTTTGCCATTGACTTCACTGAGCAGAGGCTCAAGCTGTTAGTGAGAGAAACCTGGTTAATGGAGAACTTTTGTACAGACATTCTGGTCAGGTGTCAACTGTGAACCGTGCAAATGAATCTCAAAAAGCTGGCTGGCACATAAAGAAAGACTATTCAAGAGATCTTCACTGTATTGTGAAACTTTTTGTACCCACTAGATGGCACTAATAAGCTATACTGATGGGATAAAATAACCCTGTCAAGCCAGGGGCTGGTTTCTTGGCTACAAAGGAATACTCGGTATAAAGGATCACAGTCTATACAGGAGGACTGAAATTCTGGCTGTGTTTAAGCCAATGGGAAAAGTCCCATTCACTTCAAGGAGGGGGGCTGAATTTCACCCCAGGTGAGTTAGATGAATAAGACCTGGGCAAGAGGCTCCCTCACTTTTTCAAATAAAGGCAGACAACATTTGTAAATTTCTGCACCAAAAGTCTTATTGGACTTTGGTGGTACCCTCATTTATAAATGAACTGCTTATGGCTCTTGGCAAGTACCTGAACTTTCACCTGGTGCCTTTAGTACACAGTGCTTGCTGCAAAAGGGTGGCTTTATGAGCACTGGGTCTACTGATGACCTCCAATGCCTGTAGTTTCCCATTAGTGTGGCCAACCTGTTGCAGATTGAGATCGGAGTTAAAGACCTCTTCCCAGGTGTTTCAGCAAAAAGATGCAAACAATGCTCACCAAAAGCCTGGCATAGCAGTTTGCAAGATATAGAGGCACTACAAAACTCAAGGGTGGTAGGCAATGCCCTTTCACCTAATGGAGACAAGGCCTCAACTTAGCTCGTTAGTCTCCCAACACACAGTGCATGCTCAAAAAGCTGACTGACAATATAGCACAACACAAGCTCCCTTTCTATTCTGTAACTTTATCTAATTCCTGGGGCCTGATTTCCCACTGCCTAGCACAGCAGTTCTCAAACTGGGGTGGGTGGGACCCCTCAGGGGATCACAAGGTTATTATGTGGGGGGTTGTGAGCTGTCAGCCTCCACCCCAAACCCGCTTCACCTCCAGCATTTATAATAGTGTTAAATATTTTAAGTGTTTTTAATTTATAAGTGGGGGTCGCACTCAGGCTTGCTGTGTGAAAAGGGTCAACAGTACAAAAGTTTGAGAACCACTGGCCTAGCACCATGAGTTGTCATTCGCACCAGTGCAAGTACATGGGAAAAGCCCCTCTGAGGTAGTAGCATTTTACACCCATGCTATGCTTGCTTTGCACAGATGTAAATGATGACCCGAAGTGCAAGGCAGGAGGGAGGCAGGCCTCTTGTGTCCTTTTTCTCTCTCCCTTTCCACCGCATTTTGTTTCCTTCCATTCTTCCCCGGTTCCTCCTAGCTACTTTGTTCACAAGCTGCCTTTGTTTCCTCACTACTCATGTGTTGATTTCCTCTTGCACCTTCTTACACCATTGCAAGCACTGAGCTACAGAAGATTAAGAATGGAAAGCCCCTTTGCTCCCCCTGCCATGTGACAGCAAGGTCCTACTTTTCAGCAGACATTCCTAGTAAGGTTGCTCTAAGGCTGTGCCTTTCTAGTATTTCATTACCCTGGGTGGAGATGGATGGCAGGAGAGAGATCACTTGATCATTACCTGTTAGGTTCACTCCCTCTGGGGCACCTGGCATTGGCCACTGTCGGAAGACCGGATACTGGGCTGGATGGACCTTTGGTCTGACCCAGTCTGGACAATTATGTACCCTACGGAGGGAAGATTGGAGATGTCTACACTGGAGCTGGATGTGTAATCTACAGCTGAGGCACACATAACGGTGCTAGCTGTGATTGAGCTAGCAGGCTAAAAATTAAAAAGGACCCATGGTGATGGGAGAAGCTAACTGCTCCAAATACCTTCCTGTCTGAGCAGAGTGGGTAGTCCAGCCAGCTGCTTGTGCTGCTGCAGCTACACTTCTATTTTTAGTGTGTTAGCTCGATCAGCACCATGCAGGTCTGTCTGCCTGAGCTGGCAATTACACCTCCAGCTCCTGTGTAAACGTATCCTTAGTTTCCTGCTTTCTTTCAGCTTTCTCAATTCCCTTAGAAGCCCTCAATCTGACCAAGAGGTTTTATGACTGCTAAAGTGTTAAAACTCTATTGGCTCCTTCTCCGTCCTTGGGAATGAGGTGGTGATTTCTATAAAAAATAGAATGCAGGGGTGTGGTGGTAGCCAAGGCATTGTTAATCATCCTGAAGCAAAGTTTAACTTTTAGATGTTTAGATCAATAGGAAAGCAAGCGCCAGAAAGGTGAAAGGTCCATACCAACCAGGTTTTAGCATGTATTGACAAAGAATCTATTAACATACTTCTGAACACTATAATTTTGATAATGTTCAAGGAGAAGGGACTTTGCTCAGGAGAATGCAAATGGGATGTGGAGCCTTTCACCATTTTTGGTTTGAATTCAGTCAGCATTGGATAGTGACTGTAGGTTGACTGAGTTATGGGATTTCAGCCTAGTTCCTAGTAAACATCTGTCCACAGAAATAAACACCACAGCAAGTGGCAGATCCTTTCTTTCTTGTACTAATCTGGCTCCCATTACATCTCACAATCTTTAGTATATTTATCCTCACAGCACCCCTGTAAGGTAGGGAAGTACTATAAGCCCCATTTTATAGATGGGAAACTGAGGCACAGAGAGACCAAGTGCCTGTGTCCCAACCTGAGTGGTAGTTACTTGGAAACCGTAATCTATACAAATCATTTATTAATAGCTCCAAAAGTCACCTATTATAGACCCCTGATTAGTGCTTCTCAAAAGTAGTACTAGATTACAGGCTGCTTAGAGATGTCTTTTGCCTTGTGTGTTTACACTGCATGGTGATACCAAGGCTGTGCTCAGGACTGTGACTAACATCCTCACACTCAAGAGAGGACTGGCAAGAAAAAAACTGACTTTTTGAACCTGAAAAGTTAAGTTACTTCTCAGTGTTACAGTTAAATAACAGAAATTCATTGCTGAAACCAGGATGTAACTTGCTACTACACCCGTAATTGCTACTGTAATAACCCAGAATAGCAGGGGAGGTGTGAGCTGAAGACACAGCCACTCGCCCATTATACTGTACTGAGAAATTGTGCCAGGAAATGAATCACCAGGTCAGCTAAAGCACAAAACACAGTAAGGAGGGGAAATATATTTTAACTCTTGAGAGCAGCTCACATTTTCAAGGTGATGCTTGTCAGAATGGATGTAGGAGCATTCATGAGCTGCAACTGTGTTTGGATGCTTGTCCAAGTGAGTTTGCTGAGGGGGCAGTTGCATTCTTTGGGGGGCCAGTTAACAAACATGCTACATACTCATCTGTATTAGCTGAATGGTGTTATTAATCTGGTAGTCTAAGGCTTAAATAAAATCTTCACTGGATTTTAGGAGACAAGGAAGGCCCTTTGCAGAGATGTGCTATCCGTACTCTTGACATTTGCAGATAGTCCTCAGCACCTGGCAAAATACTACCTCACTTTCATCTACTAAAGCAGGGGTTCTCAAACTGTGGGTCAGGACCCCCTCAGGGGCTTGTGAGCTGTCAGCCTCTACTTCAAACCCCGCTTTGCCTCCAGCATTTATAATGGTGTTAAATATATTTAAAAGTGTTTTTAATTTATCCGGGGGGTCGCACTCAGAGGCTTGCTATGTGAAAGTTTGTACAAAAGTTTGAGAACCACTGTGCTAAAGCATGACTTTTGGATAGATGCAAATTCTCTTGAGATTGAACATTCCCTCCCATTCTCCAAAAAGTCAGTTTTTGTCTTTTTCGTTTGTGCATCTCACTTTGCAACTTGTGATACCATCTGGGCTCGCAGTGATGCAGCTCTATGGCTGAGTTGCCCGAAGAAATTAACAATGAAAACTGCCTAGAAATTTCATTGAAGAGACAAGCGGGTAAAAAAAATCTCAGAAATAGGATTCAAACTAGATTGCTCTTTGTAATGTGTTGTACCTGCCTAGGGGGCCACTATCGAAATAATTCAGTTTGTTTCTTCATTAGGAAGAAACAGTGCAACCCAGAACCCCCCCTTCTGTAGCTCTGTTTTGTGGTGGGAGTTTTACAATGCAAATACAGTGCTCCTTAATGGGTTATTGTTCAGTGAGAAGAGTCTTAAGTAAACCTGAACAATTTTGGCACTGTGTTTGAATCCAAGAGTGAGATTTAACTCATCTTGATCTAGGAAATTCCTTTGATTTTGAAAAGTAAACCATGTGTAAACAAATCACAATAATCAGTAAAGGCAGATTTGAGTCTACAGAGCTGAATAAACCCATACCTCAAAAACTTTGAGGGATAGGTGGTTTATGTCAAGGCTAAGGTGCATAAGCTATGCCTGGCATTGAAAAGAAGACACACTGTATATAGGGACAAGGATTTCTTTTAATGAAAATCTGAATACATATATTATTCCAGAGTCCAGTTTTAAGGCACTTGTGCCCAGATCTTCACAGGTATATAGGCTCTGGTGCCTAAATACCTGTGAGGATCTAGATCCTGGTCAAAAACCAAGTTTTTACTTAAACCATATAATTACAAGAAAACAATAAAATAGAAGTTCAAGGTGCTTTGTTAATTTGTTCTATATTTATATCCCACATCTACAAAACAATGACCTTAAATAAAATTAAGAGAATCATGGCCTATGTCCACAGTATTTAACAAACATGCATATCCACAGAGGGGGGAAAAGGCAATATGGCTAAAAGTCATAGGTGAGGACAAGTGGAGTAATGAAACAATGTGCATGTTAGACATGTACACAAATCTATACAGAAAACATTTGGCTCACTACAAGACTGTGGCAATAGACAAAGAGAATTTGTAGTCAATGCAAAATCTTATTTCCCTTTTTAAAATTTCCTAGTAGCCCTTCAGTTAAAAAAAGAGTATAAAGGTAATTCAGGATGCTATATCAGCTGCAGGAAAGGCAAATGTGATCTGGAAAATACAATTTCACAAGCTAATGTTGGCCAATAAGATGTTTGAAAGATTCCATTACCTTTGCTTTTGTTCTTCATTAATGAAGCCAACGTCAGTAAATCTGTTCCGCCCCCCCCCTCTTCAAATGTTTTGCATATCTCTAGCTCCTACGTGACCAGCTTGGGTGAGGAGCAATTTCAAGAGGAGGAAGACCTATGGCTATTTGGAAGCTTCATACCCTCCAACGTTCCAAGGAAAGAAATAAGTACATTTTAAGGCCAGTCCTGCAAGCCGAGCCACACGGCCAGGTCCCTATGAACCTCTAATGATTTCAGTGGGGCTTGTGAATGTGCCTGCCTGCCTGCAAAGAACAGCTTTCAGAGCGGAGCCTCAAGAGTGTTCAGTGAGTGACTCTACTTGGGAGGACTATGGTCCCTCATCCTTGAAGATGTTTCATTAATGTCTTGCTACATGAGTGCCTGCAAGCTAGAATGTACATTTTTAATTAGGCACCAAGATAGTGGTGAAGTACATAGTATTAAGTGCAAAACACAATTCAAGCTTACTTTGGGGCTGCAGCCAGTGCCTCCATAATCTAATAGGAGATCAGAAAAAAATATTGGTACTTTACCTATTATTTGGAAAGTTTCATCTTGGCAAAGTCATCTATGAGCATATTTCATTTCTTGCACGATGCAAAAGTAGCAGTCCTGGCCCTGCCAAACTGAGGTTCCCTCAAAGCAGCAATACCTACTTAAGGACACGTTTTCAACAGCTTGACTAACTTATGGAAATCATTGCAAGGAAGAAGAAGCGCTGAGGATTCACAGTTAATTGCAATACTCACTGGGCACGAAGTCTTCTGATCTTGCTTAATGGGTTACTTTTTAAAATGGTTTTAGTAGAGTTGTTTACATGACTTTAGAAATTCACAAGGTTTCTGGCTCATTATGGCTGAAATACGAGAGTATGTACATACTTTGTATGCTACCACTACATAAGGGTTATTGCTATGAATTTGGCCCCTTCTGGACTGAACAGTTACATGAATAAATCTGTAACCTTTGTATCAGCTAAGTTCCATTAGTACTTTTATGTTAAGACACACATTCTATATGAACAGAAGATATGGTTTTGCCCCACTCACTCACCAGAGCAGATGATGAATGAAGAGACTGTAGCCCCAAACCAGCAAACCCTTACCCACACACTTAACTTTACTCAGACAGACTGCTCAGGTGAGCAAAGAAGTGCGTGTGAGAGTGTTTACAGTATCAACGCTCATGTTGGAAAGTTGAGGTTACTCCAATACAAAAAGTCCATTATTCCCACAACATAGTAAATAGTTTCATTGCTTTTATGTGACTTGTGCAGTCCTCATAAAAGGTGGTTTTTCTTTCCCAACATCAATCTTCATTACTATGGAGGCAATTTTACAATTGTTTGAACAAGTGAGTCTGTCCACTCTGTAAAAAACATTTCTGAATGTTTTCTGTTTGAAGAGCACTTTAATGGTTTTGTTTAATGGTGGTGGAAGAAAAATAGGATGGGCATCTCGTGGAGTTTTAATAGCCTTCTAACTACAAACTTGTAAGGGAGAGAACTTCTGGATCTATGGTCCTGGGACACCATAGGACCTCCGCATGGATCTAAGGGGATTACAAGGGAATGGGGGGGGGCTCACACTGCTATTTTTGCACAGGAATGTGCAATGCACTGGAGCGATATGGAGGAAGCTCTGAGGATTTTCCATGGAAGAGGAGGATCCTGCCTATTGTATTTCATTAATACTGCAGCCCCTAGTGACAATAAAAATGACAGATTAATCTAATATACATATGTACAAAGGTCACTCTCCTCTGTAAAGAATGCAACACAGGCAAAGTGTGATCTAAGAACGCATATGTCTGAGGAGTCAGATTATACACAAACAGTCTGAGATTTGCTTCCATGTTTAGTGACCTGGCATCAGACTCTTTTATGGCTCAAGAGCTCATAGATACCCTCTCTCTGGGCTATTGCTTTAATACAGACAGATAAAATATGCAATTTTGCCTGCAACTCAGGTTCTGATTAGTTACTCTGATCCTGGGCCAAATCCTGCAGCTCTCTGAAGCCCATAAAGTTTAGCCTGAGTTTGGTTTGCAGTAGGATTGCAAGTTTTGGCTCAATGACTCCAAATGGTGCACAGTAGTGTAGAAATTACTGTGGCAATCACTTAACTATTTGATGTAGCTACTGCTTGTGAAGCACTGACCCATGCCCATAGAGAGGATGATCAGGCCCAATTACGGTACCAATAGAGTATATTCTAACCTCCTAATACCCAAAAAGCAGCAGGGAAATCTTTTTGTACCAATCAGTCCACTTCCAGGTTAACACTCCTGAATGCCTGTGGCCAAGGTAACATACAAATTAAACAGTAATAATGTAAACTTTAAATCGTTATAAAAGACAATGAATATTTTTCTACAACTATTTTCTGTTCCCCTTATTTTTTCCCTATCCTATCCTAATTATTTTCCTTAAGTAGTTTAAAAGTGATTTTCCTTCCCCTTGTTCCCAGTGCAACAAAGCTCTAATCACACACCTTGCAGAGAATTCTTTCAATGGGAGTAGAATGGAAAGACAATTTAGCATCACTGTAGCATTAGAAAGGGAGGGGTACTCCTAAAGCATGATTTTAATCTATTAAATTTATTAGCTACTGACCAGGGAAAAAATTAGAGACAAGCTTTCATGCTACACAGAGCTCTATCTCTGTCTGTTTGACTCTCTCTTCCTCCAACAGATGTTGGTCCAATAAAAGATATTGCCTCTTTCATATCCTGGGACCAACATTGCTACAACACCACTGCGGACAAGGAAAATTATTGTCTATTCAGGAAGCCCATGCATGGAGTCTGCATCCCCTGCCAGTAAAATTCAGCAGGGGCGGGCCCTGTGTCCACATGTGAAGAGGATATTTGGAAGTGGGGAAGCCATTCCCTCCCTGCAGAAAAAAAGGCGGGGGTGCTTAGCGAGTCATGTCAGCACCGAGATGGCAGCAAGAGAATGACACCTCTCACATCGCCCCCATTGCTGCCATACCTGAGCCCCTGTGAGGCAGGGAAGCACAATCGTCCCGTCCCCGTTTTGCAGATGAGGCTCTGGGGCACAGGGCGGTGAAGTGCCTCACCCAAGATCACACAGAATTCATTACAGTGCAACAACTCCCAGATGTCGCTCACTTTTTCTGTTCTTCAAAAGTGAGAGACCCTCAGTGCTGATGAGCTGTCGTGGGGCTGTTCACCCCACACCACTTTGAAGGGATTAAGGTGGCTACTTAACCAAGTAAGCTGCACCTGAGAGGAGACCCGGGCTTGACTGACAAGCACTCATTGAATATGGAGTCCACCTAGGCAGGAGTGTGGGGGGGGCTTGTATAAAGCCAGGAAATGAGGGCAGAAGGTGCCGCAGTGTGGAGGTCTGCAGTCACTCTCTGGGAGCAGAGAGGTGGTGAGGAGGAAACCCAGGGGTGGAGCAGAAGCCCTGGGATCCTGCTCCTGACCCTGACCCCGAAGGAAGGGCTTACCCAGAGAACGAAGAAGAAAGCCTGTGGAAGGTGGAGTAGGAAACGGCAGCAGGGGATGGGGCTGTGCAGACCTTGGCTGCTGCTGATAGGGTTCCTGGCTGGAACCTGGAGTCTCACCCAGGTTCCCCTACCAGCCACTGGGAAAGTGACAGTCTGGAATGGGAAGACTGCCTGGAATGGCATCCAGACAGCTGGTCCAGTGAGACTTTGTTACCCCACAAGGAGAAAACGAGTGCCCTGAGCAGAGCACCAAGCAACAAAGAGGAAGCACGGCTACAATTAGAGAGCAAGAGGGGCTGCAGCGCAAGCGAAGGAAGGAAGGAAGGGGAGGTCAGACCAGGCAGAGCTACTCCACAGATGCAGCCACAAGGAGACACCCCAGCGGTGAGTGAACCCTGGTACAAGCCTGTTCCCTAAGGGTTTCAAAATATCCTAGGGCTGTTTCAATGTTACGTCCCTGCTCCATTAGGGAACAGGCTTGTTTAAAGTTGTGCAATGCTCCCTTATGATGTCGCTTGGCTGCCTGCTCGGTCTACTGCTTGTAGGATTCTCTGGAAGAGCAGCGCCTTTACAAGGGAGCATTGCACAACTTCCTCTTCTCTACCTCCTCCCCCTCCCTCCCAGAGCTTCCCGTGCCAACCAGCTGTTAGGACTTTCTGGGAGGGTGGGGGAGGAGCAGGGACACCGCGCTCAGGGGAAGGAGGCGGCGTGACGGGGAGCTTCGCTGCTGGTGGGTGCAGAGCACCTGTTAATTTTTCACGGTCAACCAGGACTGAACTCTGCCAGCATTCAGGAGGCTGGAGGGGAGGGGAGAAGAGTTTCACAAACATCATTGCTGCGTATAGTATTAAATTGTTTGTTTAAAACTTATACCTGTATTAAATTGCTTGTTTAAAATGGTTTAAAACGTATAGTGTTTATGTATATAATGCCTTTTATCTGGCAAAAAAAAATGTCCTTGGAACCTAACTCCCCATTTACATTAAATCTTATGGGAAAATTGGATTCGTTTAACATCGTTTTGCTTAAAGTCGCATTTTTCAGGAACATAACTACAACGCTAAGTGAGGAGTTACTGTACTGGATTTCAAGTCCTGCCTCAGCCACAGACTCCTTGTGTGATCTTGCTTCTGTTCTTTCCTTTTCCGCAGTTACAAGGTGCTGGACTGAGGGCCTGAGGGGCATTGGTGGAAAGAGAGATGTAGTTGCTGTAAAATGTAGTATAAGTGACAGCTGCAGGCTCCATCCCTATCCAGCTGGGACATGAGGCAACATGGGCTTAGAGGCGGCTAATCAGCTCCAGGTTCAGATGGGTGCTGAGATCCATGTTTCCTAGAAGGGAGTAGGTGCTGATCTTCAGAAGTATTTAGGTGCTTCAATGCCACTGATTTCAATGAGAGTTAGGGACCTAAAGACCATTGAGGATCTGGGCCTGGGTTTGTTGAGTTTGGGGAAGGAAAGGGAAAGGCTGGGATCCTTTGGACCCCAGATTTACTGTTTTGAGCCAAGTGTGGTGAGGCCTAAAACCATGATCAGGCACCAAAGCAACTGTAATGAAAAGAGTATGGGTACTTGATCTGTGATCCATTTCACAAATAGTGCACATGCAATATACACTGCAGTATATAGCATTGCTAAAAAGACACCACTGTTGCAGCTACCTGAACTGGGATAACCAAGTTAGATTTAAGTTGTGGCTTCCCCATCATTGGATGTGTTTAAGAACAGGTTGGACAAACCCCTATCAGGGATGGTCTAGCATGGTCCTGCCTCAGGGCAGGAGGCTGGACTTGATGACTCCTCAAGGTCCCTTCCAGCCCATTTCTATGATTCTAAGTGAAATGAAAAATTGAAGATATGGGTTCTCTGACTATTCTCCAAAATGGCAAAATGTATTATAAAATCTCTCCCCGTGAGTGTCTGGGAGCAGAGGGGGGGAAAGTATTGCTTCAAGCATTAAAAACATCACCTACCTCAACAGTCATAAACAGTTTACTAGCTGTTTATTTTTAATGCAGCTAGTGGAAACCTAAAAAGGCTGCTATACACTTTCCCTAAAAATAGTGTGAAAACACTTAGATTTGGCAAATTCAGTCAGGCACTTGTTCAGAAGGTTCTTCACATATGATGCTTCACAGTGTGTATGCCATGGTTTCCAAGGAAAGAGAAGGCCGCTGTATACCATGGTCTATGATAGATTATAGTATGTTGTGAGAGGAATCATCATTTTGTTCTCTTAGGAGTGAGCAGAATTTGATGATAGTCCATGAAAGAGCAAAGTTATCTGGATGGTTGTTTATGTTCCTCTGAATTTCTTTTGGAAAGAGACTCAAGACCTTCCTATGAAGATGCAGACTGCTCGGTTTTGTATTTCTGGTAGGCATCTAGTATTTCTGCGACGATGCTTGGATCATCCAGCGTGGTGACATCTCCCAAATCACTGGATTGGTCAGCAACAATTTTCTTCAGCACCCTTCTCATAATTTTCCCGGATCGCGTTTTAGGAAGGCGTTTCACTACCTGAAGAGAAGGACAAATACACTTGCCTTAGAACTTTGATCCTGATGAAACTGTTTGAGTGAACCCAGCCTTGAAATGATCCCACTGCATATCCCCAGTGAGATTCCTGGGAACTGTTTAAGAGCAAGGCATGGTGGTCACAGTCCAGGAAGAAGGAATATGGTGATGTTTATTTTTTTATTAGTTTTTAACTGATTTTTCTCCTTTCTTTTTCCAGTTTGGGCCCAATGGGAGATGCTAGGTGCTCAGCACTTTTGAAAATCAGGCTATTTATTCAGGTGCTAAACTACAGAATTAGAAGCCTACCCATAGGCACCTGTGTCTAGAAATCTTGGCCTCAGCACTCTCATAAATCTCAGCGTGGCTTACAAAAGCGGGTAGGTATCATCATCCCTATTTATAGATGTGGAATCTAATGCCCGGAACAGTTAAGCCACCTGCTCAGGGTCACATAATACTGTAAGTCAGTGGCAGAGCCAGAAATACATCTCAGGTCTCCTAATTCCCAGTCCCAGGTCCTATCCACTGTAGTCCGCTACCTCCTATGTACAGGCAAGGGTTAATGTTAACTGATAAGGTCATAGGGAAGGCCATAGCAATGGACCTGAAGAGTTACTATTTGTCTACACTGGCAATTGAACGACAAAACTTTTGTCTTTCAGAGGTGTTAAAAAAAAAATATCCCCAAAGACAAAAGTTTTGCCGGTGACAAGTGCCAGGGTGAACAGCGCTTTGTTGGCAGGGAGCAAACGCCGCTCTTTGGGGGTGGAAGTTTTAGGTCAGCAAGAGGGCCGACAAACAGCGGCTACACTGCGTGACTTTTAGTGGCACAGCCATGTCGCTAAAAGCTGTGTAGTGTAGACCTAGCCTTTGTCTGGCTTCTGTAGGATAGCTCCTTTGCACAGACAGGCCACGCAACCTGCCATACGACTGCTCTGTTTTTGGATATATATGCCGAAAACAGGCCAGTGGTAAGAAAACTGAAGAGCATTAACTGCTAATCTGTAGGGAAAGGGAGCAGTATGATCAGCCATGGACTTTACTCTGGGACTATCTGGGAATCCTGGGAACACCTGATGGCTCTGGGAGTAAGTCTTTCAATGCCTGGGTGAGATGAGCATCAGTTGATGGTGCAAAGTATGCGTTACTTCATCTTGGGTTGTACTACAACCGTAGCTTTACTCTTGTATGTTCCAACCTTTCCCTTAAATTTTGATTTTTTAAAACACGGGGATATTCCATATACCTCTGTATTCCCATCAGTGCACACCTCATTCTGATGAACTGTACTGTGGGTCTAGCAGACACAGAGGCATATGAATGCAGCTGGGATGCTGTATTAAGATGGAGGCAGAAAATATCAGACATTTTAAGCAACTCGGCTGTTTGTACATGCTTTAAACAGGAGGGGCCGGATCCCCCCTTTGCCAGAACTCTGCTTAATGTGGTTTGGAGGCGGAAGTAGAAAAGCTGGTTTCTTTGTGCGCTCCAAATTCCTAGGGTTGGTTCAGTCCTTGGCATAAGTAGAACAGCCTCAGGGCTACTCTAAATTGTACACCGCTGCAGTAGCCCCCCAGGAGGATGCTTTGCAACCAAGGATTCCCAGGTGCACTAGCACTCCAGCCATCCTCCTTTTCCTGCAGCCATGCCTTTGGTATACTCCGGACACCAGAGCCTGGAGGAGTGGCTTAGGGCTGCTATGCCAGTTCTGCACTACAGAGGAATTCCTCATCTATCTGGTGAACCTGGCTTTAAGGCTGCTCTGCCAGGGAGGAACAAAACAGTGTTACTGGGGGCAGGATCAAGCCTGTTAAGTGGGTTACAGACAAGATGTCTTGCAATGGTAGCCCCCAGACACCTACCAGAACGTGATCAGGCACAGCATACTTTGCAATCTTGGAAGCAACTATAGATCTGAGCTCTTCTTTAACACGTTCTGTATGAGCTGTGTCTTCTTTTAACACTATGAAAGCAAAGGCACCTGGAAGGGAAGTAAACAGAGGGCGTGTACTGTACATTAAATCATTGTTGGGAAAGGCATTCATTTCAGTTGGACTGCGTGCATAGGTGCTGTTTCAAATGCCTGTAGCAACTGTCGGGGTTAGGGTCTACCTTGCTCATTCTGAGTAATACCTCACACTGCAGGTGCTTCCAAGAATACCAGCAGCTTATTTACACAGTAGTGGTGAGTAAGGATGGCAGAATCAGGTCCTTAACGATTAATGTGCCTTGTTCTGGAGTCCCTGG
>NW_020664626.1:1307010-1358293 GCF_002925995.2 Terrapene triunguis | reverse complement strand
TGCTTTGGAAAATCCCATTAGGCATCAAAATACCTTTGAAAACCCGGTCCTAAGCAACTTGCCTAAGGCTACACAGCAAGGCCCCAAGTTTTCAATCAGGCCTGTGTGGGTGGGCCCCTCAGCCCATGCCAAAATCCACTGCAGCCTATGGGGCACTGCCCACACAGATCAGGCCCCAAATCAACAATACAGACTGGCCTGGAGCTCATACGTTTTGGGTCTTCACCCTGTGCCCAAGGTATTAGACAACACTGCCTCAGCACTGGGCAATGAAAATATTCTCCCTGTGGGAAAAGGGGCCGCTAACAATGGAAACATTTTGTCTAAGGTCATGTACCCAACTTTCAGAATAGATATTTCTCAGCTGCATCAATGAATGACCACAGACAGACACGCCGAGCCTGACTCTAGTGGAGACTGCGTAAGGCACTGGTTATATGGAGATCACAGGGGGGTTTCATTGGCTACAATGCACATTCAGCAAACATTGTTAAGGAGAACAATTCCCTACAAAGCTGTAAGTTGGCTGTGTTCCCAGTGCACTTCACTCACGCCAGTCCCGTTGGCTCCAGCGAGACTATGCATGAGTAAAGTTACACACCTGTATGAGTGTCTGCAGCGCTGGCACTTAGGCCTGGTCTACACTAACCCCCCCAATTCGAACTAAGGTACGCAACTTCAGCTACGTGAATAACGTAGCTGAAGTCGACGTACCTTAGTTCGAACTTACTGCGGTCCAGACGCGGCAGGCAGGCTCCCCCGTCGACTCCGCGTACTCCTCGCGCCGAGCAGGATTACCGGAGTCAACGGCGAGCACTTCTGGGTTCGATTTATCGCGTCCAGACAAGACGCGATAAATCGAACCCAGAAGTTCGATTGCCTGCCGCTGAACCAGCGCGTAAGTATAGACAAGCCCTTACATTACACAATCACCACTATCACTATCATAGAAGCCAGTCCAAAAACATTACCTTGCTACTCGCCATTGGCTTTCTAACTAGAATATTTAAATATGCATGAATATGGCTTGATTCCCTACTGTATCATTGGAACAGATGAGGCACAAAACATTTTCCTAAATGCTTTTGGCATGAAATAGGGGAATTAGCTGGACAACCCCAGGGCAGTATCTCCAGCAGCTCTTTTCCTGCCTGTGCACCATTGCCCCCAGTGGCAGAGCACAGTCCCAACTCACGTTCTCATCCATCAGTGCCGGTATAATCCCAAAGAACGGTCTCATTGCCATAGCAGGAATGATGTCAGCTCCTTCCTCCGAGGGCCGGGGAGCAATGCAGATGCCGCCTGTTTCTGGAAGAACAATGGGAAAGTTAAAGAGGCTGGGACACATTGGAATGGCAGGTTAGGCTGGATAAAAGCAAGCACCTACTTTTCTCAGCTACACAAGACCAGCAAATTACAGACACCCTCCCAACTAATAACACTTGGATTGTTGTAGTGAATGTGATGGTCCCAGGATATTAGAGAGACAAGGCAGGGGAGGTAATACCTTTTATTGGACCAACTTTTGTCGGTGAGAGAGACAAGCTGACACCGAGCTGACCTGAAGAAGAGCTCTGTGTAGCTTGAAAGCTTGCCTCTCTCGCCAACCGAAGTTGGTCCAATAAAAGATGTTACCTCACCCACCTTGCCTCTATAGCACTTTGAGGCAGAGATACTGCTTTGCCAAACGCTACCTACAGTATACACCAGGGGTCGGCAACCTTTCAGAAGTGGTGTGCCGAGTCTTCATTTATTCACTCTAATTTAAGGTTTCACGTGCCAGTAATACATTTTAACGTTTTTAGAAGGTCTCTTTCTATAAGTCTACAACATATAACTAAACTGTTGTTGTATGTAAAGTAAATAAGGTTTTCAAAATGTTTAAGAAGCTTCATTTAAAATTAAATTAAAATGCAGAGCCCCCCGGACCGGTGGCCAGGACCCAGGCAGTGTGAGTGCCACTGAAAATCAGCTCGCGTGCCACCTTCGGCACGCATGCCATAGGTTGCCTACCCCTGGTATACACAATACATTTCCTCTCCATCTGCTGGATTGTGCAGTGTACGAAGTCGGGAAAGATCTGAGCTCAGAAATGATTTTGAGAATCCAAACAACAGCTGCTACATTATCATATTCTCCTTTAAACCTCTCCTTTAAACCCACCTGTGCCATGATGCCTACAAAACACTTGGCAATGGTTAGCCACTGGTGAGCTGTGACTACTGCTTGTCACACTGTTCATACCTGTATCACTGTTACCTTGTGCTCACCCCATCTGCCATCCACCTGTTTGTAGCTCAACAAACTTCGATTGTAAGCTTTTTTGGACAGCGACCACCTTTCTGTTCTGGTTGTGTAGAGCCTAGTAGAGTGGGGTTCTGGTCTCTAGGTGATGCCATAACAACAAGACTGGAAGAATAATTAATATATGCATTCCTTTCCTCCTCTTTTCTCTTTGACTTTCTTTCTGAACATTATTTTCTAAACACTTCACCACTAAGTTTGCTCTCCTCTGAACTCGCTTCACATCTATGTCTTTTGAACACCAGGGTGCCCAAAACCATGAACTGAAGGTTGGCTGACATATCAGTGCAAAACATCTGGATGTCTTGGCCCTCATAAGCCACACAAAACCAGACGTCCATCTTTATAACGAGACGACAGTCAGAGATAATGCGGCCCAGGTAAGCAGCTGGCCTCAGGCGCAGGGCAGCATCACAGTGCACTGCATCGGGGTAACTGACTCCCAGGGCTTGGTCCTGTGCTCGCTGACACCAATGGCAAAGCTCCCATTGACTTTAAAGCTGCAGGAGCAGAGGAGCGTGGCCAAAGCACCATGCAGGAAAGGAAGCAGTGGCCCATATACTTTGTAGTAGCAGCTGCGGTCTGGATGCACACCAGCATTACAAATGGGGGTAAGGACTGCATGCCTTAGTCTTGCACCTAGCGAATACACTTCTAAGAAGGAGCAGCCCATTGATTCAGCCTATGCACTCTCTTCCTAGAGTGTGATCCTAAATTAACACACACACTCCTAGAGTTATGCAGGGACTAAATTAATTCCATGGAAATCAACAAGAGCTGAATGTAGTGAGCACTAATGTGGCACTTACACATTTTCAGATTCCTTTCTTATCCATGATGCTACCTGGAAAATGCTGTTCAGCCCCATTTCCTATCCCACAAGGGATTGTAGCAGTGGGGATATAAGCACAAAATATTAGGGGATTTATTTCCTTGTGCTGTTTTTACAGCACTTTGAGGAATTTGTATGCAAAGCGCTTTGTGAGACTAAATTACTATTATTACATAGTATTAGAATAGCCCACCCATTAGGGGCATCCTGAGATTATTTTCCATTCTGAACTGAGCCTCTTAATCATTCTTTCCTCATTTCTGCTGGGATGAATGTTAAATCAGATCAGAGATTTCAACCTTAATCAGATCTGTTATATCCTGACACTAATTCAGATGCACAAAACAGAAGCAAACGGACAGGAATGTTAGGCTTTAAAAATATACGAGCTATGTTCTTGACTGGTGTAAATCCGCATTGCTCCACTGGCTTCAGTGACTACATAGACAGAACCTATGATTTTGCCTCTAGTCTCTTCTCTATAACTAGGAGGAGAAGAAGGTATCTCTAGGTGGAACCATAGAGCTGAAGTATCACTCCACTGAAAACAGGCCTCAGAGCTGGCTTATATATCAAATGGAAAATGATTTGGGAAGTCTCTTCCTTCAGGGACAGTGTACACATCAGAAACTTCTGTGCAATGTGCCATGAT
This sequence comes from Terrapene triunguis, assembly GCF_002925995.2. Classification (NCBI taxonomy): domain Eukaryota; kingdom Metazoa; phylum Chordata; order Testudines; family Emydidae; genus Terrapene; species Terrapene triunguis. Next base: position 1,354,505 of record NW_020664626.1, on the reverse strand, counting down.
TGTCTTAAGGCTTGCCAGCACTTTCCTATTTCAGAAAGCATACACCATCCTCTACAAGCACCGATAGAATCCAGGAAGAACTGCATCGAATATTTCACGGTAATGAAGGTGACAGAGTACGAAGCTCATGCTGCATGTACAATATGTCTGTTTAGCTCCGTTGTAGTGGATGTTCTTTACAAGTGAACATTAATTAAAATCACAGTACTGTAAAACAACATTTAAAATACAGGCCATGCCATCTGCTACACAGCACAATGACTGACTACATAACAGCCAGTAGAGCAGTGCAGATCCAAGGGGGAGATGCACGGTGGTAGTGGGCTGAATGGGGCAAAATCCCTGAAGAAAGTAAAAAGATAAAACAAAGGCAAGACAATGCAAAGAGTGGGAGGAAAATACAACTTTCCACCCTTATTCACAGTGGGCAGTACCTTAGGCAGAGCCAACGCTCCAACTTGCACTGATGTAATTAAAGGGATGCTTTTTCCACTGATCTAGTTAAACCAGTGCACATTTCTGTGTGGACACTATTAAACTCAGCAATTTAGCTTATCGTGGTAAAGAGTCAGCTAAGTTGACACAAGCCAGATTTAAATCAATGTCAGTGTGTCAATGCAGGGGTTTTACAGCAGTTTAACTAATTTGGTCTTTAATTAAGAGAAGGCAAAGAACTCCAGAAAGAGGAAGAATCCACTCCAAAGCGGCACATTGCACAAACTAAATCTATCCAAAGCTGAGAAAGTCAGGTACCCTGGTGTGTGGGGACTTTGAATGTGCACACCTTGCATTTGCTTGTCACATAGTCCAAGCTGACAATGACCTTGATAGAATCTCTCAGCAATTGTCACTCAAGTCTTTGAATACCTCTGCAATGTGTTAAGCACAAACAGGCTTTTGCTTAAATATCACACATGCATGCTTCTTGTTTCACCTATTTCCTTAAATATTTCCTGTTGACAGTCACCAAAACCTTCTCTCCTCCCACACCCATTTTGAGTGCTCCTACACTCCTCCGACAGAGTTTGTAGCACTGCAATGAAGTCAAAGCCACAGCTGTTCTATTCTGTACTGCCCAGTAAATTCAGTACTTTGGAGACCAACACAGATGTTCTTGGTCTTAGAAACAAAGTGTGCTCTTTATCTACTTTCTGCTTCTGTCTTTCCATTCAATAAATCTAGTAATTTGTGGAGCAACTCACAATCCATTCTTGGGTCAAACTTTACTTACAAATTAGTAGAAAAGAGTTAACAAAAAGTAGTGACCCAGAAAAGTTAACACATGATTCAATGTGAATATGTCTAGCTACCTGGCAAACATTCATAATCTTATTCCAACTGAAGTTGATGAGAGTTTTGTTGGGTTTTTTTAATGGGAGCAGGAGCAAGTCCATTAGCAGAAGCCATATACCCTTTGTGTGACTGAGAAAGAAGAATCTAAGCACTGAAATGCCCTATTAAGAGACGTGTTTCTAAGAACAGCCCTTATTTATTCTATAAAACAATTTAGTGCCTCTAGAATCATTTACAACAGTTTACCTTTGGTGTCACTCTAATTCAAAAGCTAAACAGTCTAGTCTCTATTCTACATCATTTAAAACTAGACCGAAAATCACACCAGCTTTGAATCATATTATCACTCACAGCACAGACACCACTGCCTAATATTAACACTAAGGCCATGCCTCCACTACGACTTAAGTCTCTCAGTGCTGTGAAAATCACCCCCCCGCCCCAAGCGACATAAGTTTTGCCAGCATAAGTTGTCATGTGCACTGCGCTATGTTGGTGGGAGAGTTTCTCCTGCCGACGCAGCTACCATCACTCACAGGGGCTGGTTTAGGTATGTCGACGGGAGAGCTCTCTCCTGTCAGCATAGAGCAGCTACACAAGAGATCTTACAGCGGCATCGGTACAGCTGTGCCACTAATGTAGACGTGGCCTAAGAGCTACCTTAATTTCTCTCTCTCTCTCTCTCTCTCACACACACACACACACAAATTCTCACTCACCCAAATACTTTCAAATGGATTCTTAAAGTATGGTTTGCTAATTTTTATGCCCGTTCAGTTTTATTCTCTGGTGACATACCGCTGCTTCCAAAGACAATGTTCCATAGAGGACAAAGGCGAATTAATAATGTAAATTACATTGATTGCGAAAGGTGAAATGTAGCTGACACTATGGTCATCAATTCACCTGCTGCATCGGCAGTGGATGGGAGGCTAGGGAAGTGGGAGGGGTCTCCTTTGGCAGAGGAGAGGGAGAGGGCCGTGTGAGGATATGTGGACTATTTCTTTAAGTCTGTAGCAAACAGTCAGGCAGGAGGGGAGCTGGGGAAGGTTCAAGGCTGAAGCTGTAAATCTTTGTGAAGCACAGAAAGGGAGCCAGAACGAACGCTGGCTTCCTCACTGTAACGGAGTTCTTTGTTCAGTGAGAGAAGAAAGTGATTCTTTCCCACCATCACATGACGGGGAAGAACAGGAGCCGGTTGTTGGGGTAGGAGCAGGGAAGGGTCTAGAGGAGGATTTACTTCAGTGAAGTCCTTCAGTAAGAACAGTCAAGATTACTGTGTTTTTCTTTAGTGACCTCAGGGTATGTCTATATTGCAATTAAATGCCTGCGGCTGGCCCATGTCAGCTGACTCAGGCTCACGGGACTTGGGCTTGCAGGGCTGCTTAATTGGGGTATAGATGTTTGGGCTCGGGCTGGACACCGCAAGGGGGAGAGTCCCAGAGCCTGGGCTCCATCCCAGATGCAAACATCTACACCTCAACTAAAAAGCCCCTTTGGCTCGCGGGGTTCAGGCTGAGTCAGCTGGCATGGGCCAGCCACAAGTTTAGATATACCCTCTGGGACTAGACATAGCCAATCCAGGCAACAGATTAACAATATGGGCCTGACTGTCACTCACACTAAACCCACCCTCAACCACTCTCGTCATGTAAAGACACCTAAGGAGCAGATTATATTTACATCCAAGTTAAGGCACCTTTCCATTACTAGAGCATTGCAAAATGGCCTTAGTGCAGAGGTGGGCAACCTACGGCCTGCAAGCCACATCCAGCCCACGGGCCCGTCCTGCCCAGCCCTTGAGCTCCCGGCCAGGGAAGCTAGCCCCCCTCCCCCGCAGCCTCAACTTGCCATGCCGCCAGCGCTCTGGGCAGCGCTGCGGCGTGGCTGGCTCCAGCCGGGCAGTGCGGCTCAGGGGCGGATTTACCAGTGAACACAGGGTGCACTGGCACGGGGCCCCCCAACAACAGGGGGCCCCAGGGACCGGCACTCAGGCAGCTCAGCACCGGCGACCCCCCATGGGGGGGGCTGCACTGTGGGGGCAGGGAGGGAGACTCACCTGCAGCCTCAGGGGAGCAAGTGGGTGGTGTGGGTGGTGGGAGCGCGGGGAACGTAGCCGGAGGTCTCAGGAGGACACCGGGTGGCGGCATAGCTGGCTGGAGAGAAGCGGCGCTTTGAAGGGGAAACTGCTGCTTCTCTCCGGCTGCAGGGCTGCCCCTGCTCCTCCTGAGTCCTCCGCCCATCTTCGCAGGGCCACATTCCGAAAGGGGCTTTAGAGGGGTGGTTGGATAGGGGGTGGGGTCCCGGGTGGGCGGATGGGGGCGGGGGGTCCTGGGAGGGGTCGGTCAGGGGACCAGGAGCAGGGGGGGTTGGATAGGCGTGGGAGTCCTAGGGGGGGCATGTCAGGGGGCGGGGGTGTGGATAGGGGGCAGGGCAGTCAGGGGACAGGGAGCAGGGGGGGTTGGATAGGGGGTGGGATACCAGGGGGGTGGTTAGGGGTGGGGGTCCCGGGAGGGAGCGGTCAGGGGACAAGGAGCAGGGGGGGTTGGATAGGTTGGGGGTTCTGAGGGCGGGAAGTGGCGGATAGGGGGCGGGGGCCAGGCTGTTTGGGGAGGCACAGCCTTCCCTACCCGGCCCTCTGTACTGTTTTGGAACCCCGATGTGGCCCTCAGGCCAAAAAGTTTGCCCACCCCTGCCTTAGTGTAACTGAGAGACAAGCCTCACTTCATTAAGATGGGACGCACAAGAACCAGCCTAAGCACACTGACGAATTACAGACGTGCACTCCTGCTTTCTGCGAGATGGCTCAGTGCAAAAGCCCCATTAAGTCGCAACATGGCCACCCTTCTTTACTGTCAAATAAAGCTACTTCATTCACACGGGGAGGGCTGCAGACAGCAAACTGCAAAACAGCATAACAACTTCTCCCCACGTCCCTCCTGAAACAAAACAAAGCACTTTTAACTGTCTTCTCCTATGAACTCTAGTAGCGAAACAAATACCCTTGGCTACACAGTTCTATTTTCCATAGGGAAAAAGGACAAACAAATACCTAGGCACAATCTGTGATTCAATCTTATAGTTTGCTGTACCTTAAGTTGTTTTTCATGATAAAAAAAGTTCAGTTTCAGTTCAATTCTCAAAATAACTACTGTGTGGTTTCCATTTCAGACAACAGCCTTTCACTTTCAACTGAACAATGAAAATTGTTTTCTGCTTCTAGAGCTGGTCAAAACTTTCAAATGTTCAAAATTTCAATGAAAATGTTTCATGAAAAAACATTGCTGGGTTTCAGCCAGTTTAAAGAGCAGATCAAAATTTGCTGAAAACTCAAAATGTTAACAAAATGTGTTCAGGAAAAAAATCTCCGAAAGGTGGCAAAGTTGTCACCACTTTCTAACCATTCCATGATAATTCCTCGTGAACATGTTTTTCCTCCCGATCAGTGCTTTTTACCTGTTTGCCACCAGGTGTCAACAAGGGTGCACCGGCTGTCTCCCACTACATTGTAGAACCATTGCCAAGCTTCATGGTTAATTGGTTCTCCCACTAAATCCAAAACAGTAAAGAAATAAGGGTGAATTCTGGTGAAAGGATTTGTATGCAGTGTGCTTTCCCTTCAATATATTTAGGCTTGGAAGAATTAGATTTTATTGGTAAATGTCGGTAGGTGTCAATATCACCATAAACACCAAACCATCCAAAAATATTTCCATTGATAATAATTGAAATTACAGATAGGCAAAGTAAGAAAAATGCTGCTTGAGAACTTATTACAGTTTGATTTAAGAATATTTGCTTTGCATATTTTGACATGTGATTTTGACAATTTGTGTTTAACTTTTTAAATCTCAAAGTCTGTCACTGAATAATTATTGTCTAATTCCCTCCTTAATTTCCCTCAACTATGAAAAAGTAAATTGATAAAAATTGGAAAAAAATGCTTAAAGCCCATAATTTCGTGCAACTTTGAAAATTTAAATAGATAAAAAAAATTAAAATGCTTAAAAATAATCAATATTATCCATTGAAATTATAAAAAAAAAAGGAAAATCGAGTTCTGCCAAGCCTAAATCCATTGCATGCCTACTGCATGATCTCAGGCATTTCTGAACATAAATAATTTGTCTACACCTACTAACTACTGATAGCATTTTGCTGAGACATGAGAAGAAGCCTAATGTACCTGTGTAATATGATTAGGGCCCTACCAAATTCACGGTCCATTTTGGTCAATTTCACGATGATAGGATTTTAAAAATTATAAATTTCATGATTTCAGCTATTTAAATCTGAAATTTCACAATGTTGTAACTGTAGGGGTCCTGACCCAAAAGAGGGTTGTTGGGGGGGGTCACAAGATTATTGTAGGGGGCTCACGGTATTGCCACCCTTACTTCTGTGCTACTGCTGGCAGCAGCGCTGCCTTCAGAGCTCGGCTGCCACAGAGCGGCGGCTGCTGAGAGCAGAACTGCCGCCAGCAGGAGCTCAGAAGTAAGGATGGGATGGGATGGTATTGCCACCATTACTTCTGGGCCCTCAGTCAGCAGCTGCCGCTCTTCAAACGCCCAGCTCCGAAGGCAGCAGCGCAAAAGTAAGGGTGGCCTGGTATGGTATTGCCACCCTTCCTTCGGCGCTGCTGCTGACGGGGCACTGCCTTCAGACCTGGGCACCTGGCCTGCAGCTGCTGCTCTCTGGCCACCCAGCTCTGAAGGCAGCGTAGAAGTAAAGGTGGCAATGCCACGATCCCCCCCTACAATAACCTTGCGACCCCCCTGCACCTCCCTTTTGGGTTGGGACCCCCAGTTTGAGAAAAGCTGGGGTCTCCCCCATGAAATCTGTATAGTATAGGGTAAAAGTACACAAAAGACTAGATTTCACGGGAGAGACCAGATTTCATGGTCCGTGACACCTTTTTCATGGCTGTGAATTTGGTAGGGCCCTAAATATGATGAACCTCACAATTTAAGACATTCCTCTCCTAGGACTGGTGAAAAGCAAAAAGGAATCTAAGGGAAGGTAAGTACTAACTGGAGGTAATTTGGGGGGTATTTAGAAAATCGAAATGATGCTGATGCAAGGGCTGTCTAAGCATCCCAAGCCTTAGAATTATTAATGCTCTATGATGCCACAAGCACAATTGAATTTCTTTGGCATCTTTTTCTGGAGAATGTTATTCTCATAAAGGAATCTAGGAAATGGGGGATAATTCCAAGATATTTATTCAATTGCCCTGGCATTGGGCTCTTCATTTTTTCTACATAAATAGTAACTAAACAACTGTATGTGAAACCTGTATTTGAAAGAACATCCATTCTTAGCCATTCCAAGCCAATCCTCCACTGGTGTAAATTGGCATAGCACAACTGACTTCAACTGAGCAAGACAGATTTCCATGTTTCAGAGTAGCAGCCGTGTTAGTCTGTATCCGCAAAAAGAACAGGAGTACTTGTGGCACCTTAGAGACTAAGGTTAGTCTCTAAGGTGCCACAAGTACTCCTGTTCTTTTTACAGATTTCCATCTGTAGAGAACCTGTCCCTACAATTCCCTTCATAAGAACGTTTAGTTCCTCTCACCTGATCCCAGGGTTTTTAAGGAAGATCTGTCATACTTCTTCACCCACTTATCTCCATACTTCAGCAGCAGACGTACAGCAGTAGGTGCACCGTAAAACTGATTAATTTTTAACCTCTGTACAGTTTCCCAATAACGACCTGCAAAATCCCAAATATTCTTCTTTAGTCTGTCTGGTTACGGAACAAAGCTACTGTTACAAATGCTGCACACTTAAGTAAACAGTAAGACAAAACTCTACAGCAACTATTTGCTGTATCTATAGTATAATACTGATGGCACCTTTATTACCCTGGGTACATTATACAAACATTCCTGGTTTGTATAATCACATCCTCAAAAGAAACGGGACCGGTGATAATAGGAAAGAGAATACATCCCCTAAGGTAGCCAGGTCACACTTGATAGGCTCCTAAGCCGCATACATGTGCAATTAAAACTGCGACCATCACTCCCTCACCTGGGTCAGGATACAGCGGAGTGCTTTCAAACAGCACAGAGGTGCCTCCATTACAGAGTGGTCCATATACAACATAGCTATGTCCCGTGATCCAGCCAATATCAGCCACACAACCAAAAACATCGCCTTGCTGGTAGTCAAACACATGCTGCAAAGATAAACAGTGAGGCTGTTTTCGTAATGCTGAAAGAACCAATCTATGCTGCACAGGATGAATTATTTTATTCAGCCATGTAAAGCTGATACACGAAGTAAGCCTAAACAGACAGAGGAGATATAAGTGCACAGAGGCAAGGCTGGCCTAAGGACTGGAGGCTACAATACCTCTCATACCCAAGGAGTGGGCCAGATCCTGTGCTTCTCAGTCCTTAAATCGGACGAACTCCCGTTGGTGACAGTGGGAGTCTGGAGAGTAAACACGAAGGACGTGACCCCACACTGTGTAGGAAGCCGCCTGTGCCTGCGCAGTGTCCCACCAATGCCAATGGGCTCCCCAGAGAGGCAGAGCTCATGGCAGGTTGCTCCTCAGGATTTAACCAACGCTACAGTTACAAAGTGTTCTGTTTACTTCCCGTTTAATACCCTGGGTATTAATGAAGGAAACGAGGGATCCGTAGGAGACTCACTGACGTTCAGCTTGCCCTAGGAACTCCTCACTCCAGTCACACACATACAGCCTTTCACATTATATTTTAGATAAAAGCATCTGGGGCTGATTATACTTCCTCAGCTATCAAAAATGTTCTGCCTAGGAAATCGACCTTCTTGCACCAGCTGATGCATGTTATCAGAGCGGGAAAGTTACAGCTCGATTTACCTTTTAAATAAAAAAACCTGAGAGTTCCACCAAAATCCAACCCTCTACTCTGAAATCAAAATCAAAGGGTCATAGAATGGAGCGGCAGGAAAGATCTCGTCAGTCAGCCAGTCAATGTCCCTACCAGTGCTGGATTATTCCTACTGTACGCTTTCTAGTGCTTGAAAGGCAGCACATTTAAGAGGAAAGCATCTGTGCAGGAAGCAAGACTCTCTGAATGCCTAGACCAAAGTTGGGAACCTTCTTCTTGGACTGAGAAGCAAACAGATTCGTGGGCCCCACCTTGCTGCTGTTTGTAGAATAAAAAAGCTGGCTGGTGTGACTCCACCCCATTGGAGAAAGGTTTAACAGCTCACCCCATCGTCTTGAATGGATAATCCTCAAATGTTCTAAAATTCACCTCTGAGCTGAGATTAACCCAAAGACGACTATCTCAGAAAATTACAAGTGAGTAATTGGGACTAGAATTGAAATCTCATCTAGAAACTTCAGTATAATATATGGATTTCTATTACACTCTTCAGGAGGGGATCTCAAAGCAGAAACTGCAAGAAGTTAAGCCTCACAACACCGCTTTGGGATGGTCGCGTTAGCCCCATTTTGCTTATGGGGAAATGAAGGTCCAGTGAGGCTAACGGGCTTGCCCAACATCACATCGCAAATCAGTGGCAGAGGCAGAAATACTGAGTGTTAATACAATTTGTTTGCTCTTCAACAGACAAGCGTCACAAAAGGAGGTCCCTTGCTCGGAATCCAGCACCTCTCTGCAGTAAGAGCAATCAGTGCAGTACTGGAGTGCAAAACTAAACCAGTAAATGACCAATGAATTCAAAATGCTCAGGTGGAATCACTGCATCATTTGGATTCTTTACAACCCCCGGGATCTGATTCTCCTAGTAGTGTACTTCCTGAAATCAAACTGATGCTATTTAATTATTAATATGCTCTCATGTACTTTTCAACTCGATTACACAGAATATGCCACATAATTTGCAAACACTGATGGAAGCAGCCTTGTTAAACAAACAAATGTCCCACATTAATACTGATAAAGCACCAATGGTCATTTTCTACAAGTAACATTGCTGAAGTACCTTGTGTGTCACAGCAGCATAAAGCAGATACCCAGCCTGAGTGTGAACAATCCCTTTGGGTTGTCCTGTGCTCCCGGAGGTGTAAAGCATGAAGAGCATGTCTTCACTGTCCATGCTTTCAGGAGCACACACAGGAGCCTCCTTGGCCATCTCCTAAGACGAGAGAAGTTGCAAAAGAAACACGTTAGCCTCACACAGCAAATCCTTCCATAACACTTCAGTGTTTCACCAGGGTCCTAGCTACGTACAGAAGAACTGTCATTTCTTCAGCTGATGCCATCTTTTTCTGCAGAGAGACTGGCAAGAGCTGAGCATTTACTAAAAGAAAGGCAACGAAGCAGATGAAGAATGACCTGGCATGGATGCTCAAATGACAGGCACCCTCTGTTCCCCTGACTCAGAAACAAAAGAATGTGTGCAGCACACCCCACATAAGCGTTCATGTGGCATGTATGCAGCACCCATTCTCTAGATCCACACTTCTGAGAGTCTCAGGCGCTAGAAGGAAGTGGATTAATAAAGCCATCTATAAAAACAGCAGGGACTCTCATAGGTTTCAAGACCTTGGGAGGATAAAAGTTGCAGAAAATAGAAGTGTGATTCCCATAATGAGCCACACTTTGCAATAATAGAAAGGTCTTTAGGGGACAAGTTCCATTAGGGAGTCTTCTTTTTCTAATTTACACTTCTCAGTTTAATTTTAAGTCACATTTAGGATTTCCCAATGCCTGGCTCCACTTCCTGGCTAGGGAAGGAGCTGAGAGCCACTGCTGATGATACATGGCATAGACTTGACTTTTTTTCTTTTTTTTTTAAGAGAAAATCCACGTTTTATTTTTCCCTCTCCAAACACAGACCCAGCTAACTTCCTAGTAAGAATCCTTTGCTCCCTACTGGACAATGTAACCCACAAGGCACAGCCATCGGCAGAACTCCCACCAGGGCGCATTCAGGATGCTATGGGCTCAATTCTGACACAGTGCAGGTGCCAACAAAAGGGAGTGAGGGGAATACGCTCCTTATATCCCTACTCAAGTTACCCTGACCGTGGGCCTGGCATGCAGGAGTATGTGGGGTTCCTGGCCTGCTTATTCCCTCCCTAGCACAAGTGACTGGAGAGAGGGTGAAGCTCAGCTTCAACCCTCACCCCTCCAGTGGGGGAGAGTAGCTGGTCCAATGGTGGGCAGTAGCAATTTGCTGCCAGTATAGGTCAGCAGTAACTCAATACCCCAGCTCACCTCTGGAATATGGAGAGAATAAGGGTGGAATTAGGCCTCAGCAGGGGTATCTGAGTCACAGTGCCTCCTAGAGCTACTCCTGGGATGATGCAGTTTACACACCACTCCTTGCTCAGGCCTGGGCCTATATTCAAAATACAGCCCCATGAGGCTGACTCCCTATTGCCTTCCACCCAGTGGTGTCATTTACGCCTGTGCAAAGTGGGTGTGAAAACACTCCCATCTGCTTTAACAGTCTTACATCCCCTGGGCCCAGGTGCACCAGCCCAAGGTGCAAGGCAGAGGGGAGTGGGGTCACTGTGCACATATCAGCACTTTATGCACCACCCTCTGAAATCAGAAGTCCATTCCAGTGGGAGGCTGATGAATTAGTCCTGGCTACAATCTTTCATCCTCAGCAGACTCCTTCCCTCTTTCATCTTCGAGTTCACCCAGAGCAGCAATCAGATTTTCAGGTTCATTCAGCACTACTTTCCTGCCAGCCTTGTTTACGTTGAGGAGTACCTTACTCACACAAGTAGTCTCATTGACAGTAATTAGACTATTCACAGGGAACTTGATGGGACAATGAAGACAATGGGAATTTTCCACTGACTTCAACAGGCTTTGATCAGGTTCCGAGTGCGGTACAACTCAGCATGCCGAAGGGCGGCAGAACCTGGCCCTGGGTTAACAGAATCCAGAGGCTGGCTAGTCACTTCCCTGGATACTGAGTTGGCAACAGCTGGCTCTGTGGTAGGTGAAAATGGAACTTCCATAACCTCAGAGCATTAATATAATATAATTAGGGGTGTCAAGCAATTAAAAAAATTAATCGTGATTAATCGCGTGATTGAAAAAATTAATTGCGATTAATCGCACTGTTAAACAATAGAATACCATTTCTTTAAATATTTGTAGATGTTTTCTAAATTTTCAAATATATTGATTTCAATTATAACACAGAATACAAAGATTTCAGAGTGGTAGCCGTGTTAGTCTGTAGCAGCAAAAACAACAAGGAGTCCTTGTGGCACCTTAGAGACTAGCAAATTTATTTGGGCATTTGCTAGGCTCTAAGGTGCCACAAGGACTCCTTGTTGTTTTTACAGAATACAAAGTGTACAGTGCTCACTTTATATTTATTTTTGATTACAAATATTTGCACGGTAAAATGTTTATACTGCTCTATATACTATACACTGAAATGTAAGGACAATATTTATATTCCAATTGATTTATTTTATAATTATATGGTAAAAATGAGAAAGTAAGCAAATTTTCAGTAATAGTGTGCTGTGACACCTTTGTATTTTTATGTCTGATTTTGTAAACAAGTAGTTTTTAGGTGAGGTGAAACTTGGGGGTATGCAAGACAAATCACATTCCTGAAAGGGGTAGAGTAGTCTGGAAAGGTTGAGTGCCACTGCTCTAGAACAGTGTGTTTCCACACTGCCTGCAGCATAGGGTTGTGTCTAATTGGGATGGTAAAGACCAGGCAGGGTGGGGACAAATCCTTTTAAATCTCTGTAAAGTGCCATGCAAAGTTAGGGCACTGTATAGACCACAAATAAAGGGGGGGGGGGGGAAATGGGGACACTTTGCCAGGATACGGTCCCAGTGAGGGACCCAGCCAGAAGGCCACAAGCTCATCACCATGAGAAATAAATTCAGACTAAACTGTGGACATTTGAATTTGATTAAATGTTATTTATACAATCTCCGTGAGTATGTTTATCTCTATGCATCTATCCATGTGGGATGGGACGGGGGCCCAGGTTACGAGTGTGCCCCGGGTCCAGTGCCATGTTCCTTGGGGGTCTGCTTTTATCTAAAAAAATATTTAAAATATAATACATTAATAATTAATAAAGACAAACCCATCTTTTCTTGCCATTTTCAGCCATGTGCAATATCACAACTCCTACTCTTTATGGTGATACATCACAGACTCTGTGGAGTGGTGTGCGTCATAATACCCCAAGGCATTGATTGTTCTTGCTTTTGTTTTCATTTTTTGACGTACCATCACACTTCTCTAACTATTTCCATGGCTTGTCACTCTGCAACAACTCATGTGAAGATCTTAACATAGCTGAAAGATCTCCCCAAAAGGGTCGTAGAAATGTAGTAGACTTGAAGATGATCATTCTTCAGAAAACATTTTTGAGCCTGGCTGCCAAGACTACAACTGCAAGCTCTTCCTCAGGTGCATCAAATCTGTGGCACAGAGCATATTCCAGATACTCCACATGTGGCTGGAAAACTGACAGGTAGCCTGCTTCCCGCAGACTCTGTCCTGTTCTCGGGGAGCGAGCACTTCCCTCAAGATTCTTTAGGCGTCTGTCTGCCGAGATCCGTGTGACTAACTGCAAGTGCCCTTTAAACACTGTAAGGAGACCTGTATTTACAAGCCAATATGCCTCAGAGCCTGCATCTAGTTCCAGTCACTTCTAAGCATTTGACAAATCAATCTTACCAAAACAAGCGCCCAATAGGGTCAGAAATAAATTTTACACATCAGGCAAATGATAGATCTCATCACGTCATGTATTTATTGTGACCTTTAGTCAATGCATATTCCGATGGTCATATACCCAAACCAGGCAAGACAAAGTTCCCATGTGCTCCACAGCAAGATGGACTTAAATTTTACAGCACAACCCACTGGTACCTGTGACACTCCAATGCAGCAGCGTAGGTTCAGTTCAAATTTGGAGTAATATTAGTGAATTAAATATGAAAATGAATAATTTAGTCTGTGTCAGGATATTGGGCAAAGGTAGGTAGGACCTTGAGAGCCAGGAACCGAAGCCAAGAGTCAGAGCCGGAGTCAGAGTCAGGAGTCAAGCCGAGAGTCAGAGTCAGAGACAGGCTGAGGGTCAATCCCAGGCATCAGGGTCAGTGTTGAGGTTCCAGGGGTCGACTAGGAGTCAGAATCCAAGTCAGAGCCAACATCAATCCCAGGAGTTCAGAAGCAGGGCAGTCATAGCAACCTCTATGGACTGTGGGTCGCAGGGGGCAGCCAGGTTACAATTGCCACCAAATGACAGTGTGGGGATGTTGGTTGCCTGCAGGCCTGGGTTCAAGTCCTGCTGATCCGTACGGTATCCCTGTGTCATTTATTTTAACACGGAGTTCAATTTCTTTCACACTGTCCCCCTATTTTCAATGTGTCTCAGATTTCTGTATTAAAAACACACAACTACACCACAAAAAAGAGAAGCTGGAAGTTTTTGTCAACTACTAGAGAAAGGAATAGTTAGGGCTTTCGGTACCTTGGATTGCATGGAAGGCAGTTTGGGATTGTGGGATAAACACAGTACCTGAATGTTTCTACTAACATGATCAACAAGGAAAGACTTAATACCACTGATAATTATGTTGATATTAAGCTTCAGGATTAACTGATGCCTGGTCGGTTTACATCTCTCAGACCAACAGTTTCAGGTTATCTGCAGACTCCGGGAGACATCACTGCCCCAGTTTATACAGGTTCATGGACTAAGATAGTTTCTGACCAACAAGGCAGGCATGTTCTTGCTAGTGTTTATTATTAGCTGTACCGCCTATTTAACTGGAACATACTTGGCCCAGTACATGTATTTTCACTCCTGAGTAGTTTTTTAGCTGCAAAGTAGGGATTTCCCATGGCAAAAGTGCCAAAGTTCTTTGTTTATTGCTTCTGGCAAACTGACACAGCTACTCTGCATCAAGCTGCATGTTCCCGGTGTAACATCTAAACCACATTTTAATGGTCACTCCTTTCTCCCCCAGGCCATGTAGACTGTAAGTATTCCCAAACAATCATTCTCAGTAGAGATGGGACAATTACACTGTCCTTTCCACATATTAAGGCCTCTCCTGTGTCTTGTTTATTCCTTCAGTTCCATACAGTACGTCCAGTTTTGGGAGATAAATGACGTTCTACAGAGCCTGACAGAACCATCCTGGCATGTCCAAACACAGCATGGCTACGACTGTAGTAGTAACGATATATTCTGGAATTCCTGAAGCACTTACTCCTTGATGCTTAGCACTGTTGCAGGGAGAGAGGATTTGGGGTAATTTCCAAGCACCAGGCATTGCAGTCCACTGTGGAATGGAATTCAAAGGGCCATCTTCTCAATTGATGCAGCTGCAACATTTAAGGTTCCTGCCCACACTGGGGAGAATCTGTTGTAGTCTGCTCTGGTTCCCTCAACGAAAGACATTGTTCTGGTCATTGCAATTAACCAGTACAGTCAGTGCCCTTTAAACATCTAGGACACCTGTTGTGTGTAAATGCAAGGCTTTCCACAGGCAGCAGAAGCTCCAGACACTGTAAGTAACACCGGGCCAGGACCAGCTCTAGGCACCAGCAAAACAAGCACCTGCTTGGGGCAGCACATTCCCAGGGGCGGCACAGCAGCTGGTAGCAGTTGTGGAGGCACAGCTGGGCCCGCATGGCCTCAGCCGCACAGTGCAGGGCGCAGGGCATCTGCAGCACGCGGGCGCCGCTCACCACCTTGGCCATGTTGTCGTGGCGCACCTCGCCCATGCCGGCCCTGTCGATGAGCAGGCGCAGCGCCCCGTAGCTCACCCCCTTCACCCGCAGAATGTCCGGGGACTTGGCCGCCAGCAGCGACTTGTGGGCTTGGATCTGCCGGCCGGACACTTCAATCACCAGGTCCGGCTCCTCCGAGACCAGCTGCTGCAGACTACAGGGCTGCGCTCCAGCCTGTGGACAGTAAGTGCCAGGCGGCGGCCGGGCGATGTCGCCTCCTCCCGCCTCGGACTCGGATGCGCGTTGTTAATCTCCCGCTGGCTCTTCCCCACCCGGCTGCAGGAGGAGGCTGCTCCGGGATCCTGCTGCGGGGCTTTGTCCCCCGCCCTGGGCGAAGTGAAGCACAAGGAGGAGCTGAAACCGCTGGGAACTTGCAAAGGGAGCGCGGCGCTTTCCCCACCCCGCTCGCCTCTTCCCCAGCTGATGCGCTCCCTTCCATGGAGCCGGGCTGCTGCTGGCTGCCCTTGCTTCTCTCCGCGTCCCCCAGAGCTTTCCCCGGTGGGCCTAGCTGCTGCTCCGCTCCTCCACAGAGCCTTTCTGGACAGGCCTTTGCCTCCCTGATATTCCCATCACCCGGACAAAGGACACAGGAGAGGACTCTAGCAGAGGCTGGACCTGGCTAATGTCCCCCCCACACACACACACACACTCCCAGCTCAGCAGCACAGTCAGCCACCCCTTCCCCTTCTCTCCCCCCCCCCCTTTTTACTTTTTCTCCCTTTGTGGTTTTCCTTGCTCAACTCTCCTTCTTGGCACATGGTCAATTTCAGCCTTGTTTCCCAGCTTGGCCTCCTCTCACATGCTGACAGCAGAAAGAGGTGTGGGGCAGCCGTCCCTGCAGCCACTCGCTGCTGAACTTTTCAACTCCACTAATTTCAACATTGGTTAGATATCTGTAACCATCATGTGTTTGCTGCAGCTTGATTGCTCAGACTTTCCGTGAGTGGCATTGACAGATCAATGTATAGTAATAAAGTATCTCACTTCCTGTTCCTTGGGGGAGTTTGATTTTTTTTCCTGGCACAATTTAATTTTCTATGAGCCATTTTCCTATTTTTTTTCTTCAGAGTAAGCGACACACGTTCTTTAACAAGTGAAAGATCATTGAGTTTTAACAGTTTTGATTTACCTAGATGTTCGTATCAGCCTGCATGCATCTCCCAAGATCAGTTTGACTAATTGCACTGTTTTATTTCAGCTCAAAGAGGAGCTAAACATTTTCCTTGGACTTCCTGCTCTGAAATTTGCAGCAGCAGAGTCAACTAAACATGCTGATGTGTGATTATATCCTGCGATTATTGCCCCAATATGCAAACATGTGTAAAAGCCAAAAGAAGGGGGGGGGGCGGCCAAAATTTGTTTTGCTTGGGGCGGCAGAAAACCTAGAGCCGGCCCTGCTTAGGGCCCAGATTAGGAGAAGGGTGCCGTAACCACTACTCTGATCTGGGGGAGGAGGTTAAGTCTAGGACGGTAGAGGGAGCCTTGGAGTAGGGATGTAAAATATTAACCGGTTAGCCGGTAAGCATTAGTCTTACCGGTTAACCCGCCTTAACCGTTAACCCCCGGGCCAGCCAACTGGCCGGCCCCAGCGGCCCGGCCCGGAGCAGCCCCAGACTCACCGGCCCCGGCCAGAGTGGCTCCAGCCCCAGCCGCGCTGGCCAGATCGGCCCCAGCCACACCAGCTGGCCCTTTAATTGGTTAACCGTTTAAACAAAATATTTCTTAATCGTTTAAACAGTTAACTTTTTATGGTATTTACATCCCTACCTTGGAGTAAGCAAAACTGGTGATTGAGGATTGAGGTTACACGTCTACAGCGGATAAAAGCCCAATGGCGTAGCTGCGGCAGGCTTGGGTCAGCTGACTTGGGCTCACAGGGCTCAGGCTGCAGGGCTAATAATTGCTGTGTAGACATTCAGGTTCGGACTGGAGCCTGAACTCTGGGACCCTCAAGCCGTAGTCCGAATGTCTACACAGCAATTTTTCAGCCCCAGAGCCCAAGCCCCAGGAGCCTGAGTCAGCTGATCCAGGCCAACCATGGGTTTTTTATCCCTGTGTAGACATACCCTTTGTTACATGTGTCAGAGAGGACAGACTGAAGCCAGCAGTCTGCATTTGTAGCAACCAGATCGAAGAAAAAAACATTGAGGTTTAAAATACTAAAAGGAGAGAAAAGAAAAAACATAATTGCTTCAAATTCTTTTAATCTGCCACATTTATAAAATGAGAATACACAGACCATATAGATATTCCTTGTCAGGATAATGCACAGAGACTACAGAGCAACAAAGGCCAATATAGAATAGTCTGAGTTATTTACAAGTGTGTCCATTCTAGATTGAGCTGATTGGACTTTCTCCTTAGCTCTGCCAGCAGGGCCCTTACATAGTCATTTTAATAATACAGGTTCTAGCCCTGCCTCTGACTTTCCCTGAAAATGTGTTTGTTAATTGGCATGGGGACCTGCTGAGATATAAACCATCACACCCTGTAGGAAATAGCTAGATAAAAGGGCTACATTTAACAAAGTCAACGTACTTCTTCAAGAGGAATGTCACGATTACCCATGTGGACTGTGCTGTCTGTTCTCTGAGCCACGAAGACATGCTTGACAGTTGGACAATTCTTTACAGCTTCATCCACAGTCTTCTTCAGCTCTACAACTCGTCCTCCCCTGACTCCCTGGTTGTAGGTAATGACAGCTTTGCAGCCAGCTAACAAGAGAGAGATTTTGCAGACCTATCAGTTTGTTTTTCACTACTGTCACCCTGTGTCACACATAGGGATGTTAAGTAGCATATTACAATGGAGAAATTCTATCAGACGGTAACAGCCGACATCACTGACAAACGCTCCTTGTAATCCTGATACACTGAAGGCAGGATGGCCTTTGCAATCTCTAAGGTAGAGGAGGAGAATTAGGGCCTGATCCGAAGCCTACTAAAATCAATGAATCTTTTCACTGATTTGAACAGGAACTGGATCAGGTCTCTTAGTGAGTAAACACCATCTTCTTCCACACAGCTCTCATACCTTTTCTATGGAGTAGATATTACAGCCCCTTCAAATCTTCCATTAAACCCCAATCCCAAGCAAATTCAGTGTCCTTTGTTTTGTCTGTTGTTGTTGTTTTTAGAGATGCCAGTGGATTTCTAGCACCCAGTTAGCTCATGTGGGGTTTTCAGGATTTCCGGATTTTCCTGGGAGCCATATCACAACTGTACCAATTCAAAATAGCACTTCAAATTGCAACACACATTTCATGCTGTTATTTATGGAGCAGATATATAGCTGTATAATAAAAGAATGTTTACCCATAACCCCTACACTAGTTACCAGAGATAAGAGAGAAGCCAAAACCTTTACTTGCCCCACCTAGATTACCTTCCATTCAAAATACTCTGAGACTTAATTCCTCGTGCTAGCCATACAGAAAGATGACTTTTTAAAAGATGTATTTGTAATAATCATAGCACCTAATGTTATGTATTAAACCTCTGCCTTTCGATACTTTGTTTCTGTGTTGTCTATCACTGGTTTATCGAATTATATTATAAGCTCTTTGGGGTAGCAACTGTCTCTATATGTTTATACCGTGATTAGCACAATGGGGCCCCGCTCTTTAATTGGGGCCGTTAGGCACTTCAAAAATACAAATAAATAATTATACGCTGCAGAGTTAGCACTTCACAAGAATGCACTAGGAAACCATGTCAAGGCTGTATCCCCACCTTGAACTTTAGGGTACAAGTGTGGGGGCCTGCATGAGGACTTCTAAGCTTAAATACCAGCTTAGTTCTGGTCCGCTGCCACCATTCCCTTCCCTGGGAAGCTTTGAGAAACTTTTCACCAATTCCCTGGTGAATACAGATCCAAAACCCCTTGGAATATAACCAGCCTCCCCTTCCCCCCAAGAAGTCTCAGTTTTCCCTACGGTTTAAACATTATTTGACAGCAATTTAAAACTGATTGAATGTTACAGTGATTTTAAAGCTTATTAAACCCACAGGCGTTCATGCCAATCAGGAACACAGAGAGTCAATGCAGTGATAGTACTCTGATGCTTCTGCTAAGGAGAGAACTGAACTTCCCAGTAAGATGAGAATAAGCCAACCATATTCTGGGTGTGCCTTTCTTTGAAAGCTGAATGTTGAATCTGGATCAAAGGATCAATCCTCCAAGGAGCAGAGCACTTTCCTAATATGCTTGTTCATCATTTTAAAACTACTTACAATCAATGATCCTCCCAGCTAAAGATTCTGCACTGAATCCAGCAAAGACCACTGTATGAATAGCACCAATTCTGGCACAAGCCAACATGGCAGCCACAGCCAGTGGAGTCACAGGCATATAGATTGCAACTCTGTCCCCTTTTTGTACTCCATATTTCTTCAGTGTGTTGGCAAGACGGCAGGTCATGTCCAGAAGTTCCCTGCAGCATAGAGAGAGAGTTTCTTGTCATTTTCACCTGCAAGCTGCTTTACATTCATTTACTCATAATGAAAGATTTAGGTCTACACAGAACAAACGTATGAACCTGAACCGAGCGGGTCATGATGGGCAACTGCTCATCCACCTTCAAAGCTCTTATCTGTATAGTCCCACAAAGTTCAATCTTCTCCACCATACTTTCCAACTTCTCTGGGGATGGCTATGCCACATGGGAAGACGTGATTGTATCATGGGTAGGGATACCCAAACTAACTTTATATCTAGCTAGCCCAGGTAATAACAGTCATAAAGGTGGTGGCATGGACTTCAGCGGAGGCTAGCAACCCCACCGAGTAGGTACCCAGGGTCCCCGGCTGGCTTGTACTCGGGCAGCCAGCCTGTGCTGAAGCCCATGCCACCCTGTCTTCACTCCTATTGTTACCTGTGCTATCTGGATTAACACCAGGAGAGGTATGCCTACCTGTGCCACAATCACATCTTTGCTTGCAGTGTAGACATACCCTATATGAGGCCACTGGGGAGCTGGTGAGATAGCACAGGCTGAAGTGCTAGCAGTTCTCAGTCCATGCCCAGATCTGTATCTCCTTTATATTTGATGTAAACAGTGCAATCTCCCAGCTTTCTCAGCTCCTAGCCAAAATCAACACTTGCACATAACCAATACAGCACTCAGAAGAGAAGCTGAGGAGACAGCCACAAACTAATGAAGAGGAGGCTATTCAGAGATATGTGGAGGCAAGAAATGGATTGGTCTTGTGATCACAGGGTTCATACGGACACAGATTATCTTTAAGGATAGGGTAACATATTTAGACTTACAGATTTTAAGGCCAGAAGGGGCCATCATGATCATCTTAGTCTGACCTCCTGCACATCAAGCTACTAGAATTTTAATCAAGCTCATATGTTTTTATGTGAATTTTGGTTTATGCTAGTTCACTTTTCCAAGCTGCCCACTCATTTCTCAATCCAATTCACCATCTTGGTAAGATAATGATTTTTTTTAAAAAACAATTGTTTGCCGAGCAGCTAAATTTAGTCCCCACTAGCATCTGCTATTCTCACAAACACCTTCCATTTTCTGCAGAGGCAGAACACCTGGCCATGTGACTTAGGAGAGACACTCCCAGAACAAGCTGCCTTGGTCTTCAACATTTCAGGCTGCCTCCATCTCTCTAGAGAGTGCACAGCAGCCCTTCAATGAAGTTCACTGGACATGCTTTCATCAGAGAAAGCATTATTGTATACTGTCTTTAATCCAGGTGGGCATCTGTACTGGTGATAAACAGGGCCGGCTCCAAATGGCGAAGCGAAAAAAAGATAAAGCCGCGATAGGCAGGACTTCAGCGGCCGCTTCATTCTTTGGCGGCAATTCGGCGGCGGGTCCTTCGCTCCGAGAGGGACTCGCCGCAGAATTGCCGCCAAAGACCCGGACATGCTGCCCCTTTCCATTGGCCGCCCCAAGCACCTGCTTCCTTAGCTGGTGCCTGGAGCCGGCCCTGGTGATAAAGTCAATGGGAGCTGCATATGCAGATTAAGTATATGGTCCTAAGCATCCAAACTGCATTAAGAGACAACAGAATGTGAGGAGTTTTCAAAATCACCTGAGGGAAGCAGAGACTTAATTGGGACAAAAACAAAAGTTGAAACTCCTCTGTCTGTATAGGGTAGCACACTGATAACGTAGAGACGCTTCAGAGAAGAGCCATGAGAATGATTAAAGGATTAGAGAACATGCCTATAGTGACAGACTCAAAGAGCTCAATCTGTTTATCTTAACAAAGAGAAGATTAAGGGAGGACTTGATTGCCGTCTATATGGAGCTACCTGGGGAACAAATATTTAATAATGGGCTCTTCAATCTACCAGAGAAAGTTCTAACGTGATTCAATGGCTGGAAGTTGAAGCTAGACACATTCAGAGTGGAAATAAGGAATACATTTTTAATGGTGAGAGTAACAATGGAGTGGACAGTGAGTAACAGTGGAACAATTTACCCAGGGTTGTGGTGGATTCTCCATCACTGACAATTTTTAAAAGACTGAATGATTTTTTCTAAAAGATCTGCTCTAGTGATTATTTTGGTGCAGTTCTCTGGCCTGTGTTATACAAGAGGTGAGACTAGATGATCACAATGGTCCCTTCTGGCCTTGGAATAGATGAATGAACCTATGAATAACGTTAGTGGAACAATGCAGGTGGCAGTAGAATGGACAGTAATGTGTCTTTGTGTTTTGCCAGGTTACCTAAGCCAGTGGGGGTGCGGAAGAGGATCCTTGGGGGTGCGCGGCAGCAGGAGCCCTTTTTTTTTTGTTGTTGTTGCTTCAGCACGGCAGGAGGTGCGTGCTCAAAAATTTTTACTGATGGGGTGCGCGATCAAAAAAGTTTGGAGACCACTGGCCTAAGCAATGCAGCAATTGCAGTAGCCGCATGCCTATTACTATATTTGTCTCCTCATATTAATGGCCTGATCTTCAGAGCTGCTGAGCAGCACAGCTCTCATTTACTTCAGTGGAAGCTCTGGCTGCTCAAAACCTCTGAATATCAGGCCATACATTCACTGAAACAAAACAACTTTGGCATCTTGGAGCAGAACTGCAGTAACTACTTGATGTTTCAGCAATGTCTAAGCTGCAAGGATAAACACTGCATTTATTTTACATGTATGAGAGCAGAGGCAGAGTGAAATATGCCCGAGAGACTAGTCTGAACAGTATATTTTACAAGAATGTGATCAACAACTGGGTCATGCTCCTTACGATGTATAATTTCATTACAGTATGACATTATTTGGAATGGTGTTACAGGGGGTCATTGTCACAAGAACAAAACCACAATCCAGTTCCTTGTAGAAAGAAACCCAAAAGCACTGAATAAGAACAAATGGACTATTCACACGGCTTGTCCATGTGACACATTGGGTTAATGGCAGAAATGTTCCTCTAACAAACAAAAAAAGACAGCACTGTGCACTTCACAGATTGCAATTTCTCGTACATTTCCTTCAACATCTGTATTGTGGAAAACAGACCAGAACTGCCACACCATGGGGCAAGATATTGTCACGTTTCATAAACAAAACAGGTCTAAGCATGGTTTAGTGCTTGGACTGAAGAACTCCAAGAGCAACCCAGATTGCTCCAGGATATGGTATTGGTAAAGGAGCTAGCATGAGCCAAGTAGCCAGAGGGGTAGGAAAAGCTCTGGGGCCCCGTGAAGGCAGCAGAAGCTTCAAGCTGCTGATGCCACCACAGCCCTGGGGCATGGCAGGGAGATCACATGTGAGGAAAACTCTCTCCTAGGTTCTGAAATTCATTGGATCTTGGTGTCTGTGGGTGTAAAATATCTTATCTCCCCTAGCACCACACTGGTACATTGGGGTCAGTACTGACTCAGACAGGAAAGTACCCTCTAGTAACTCACCCACCCCCATCTCTGCAGCACAGCGCCCCCTATCACCACATTAGGTCCAGGGATGGCTTCAGGATTTTTTTTGACAGAAGCTCATGATATTTTGCATCCAACCATTAAAAAGAAAAATTGACTCTGTCCTACTCTCCCTTGCCACTCTTCCACTTGCCAGCAAAAACTAACTCACTCTTGTCTACACAGACCACACCGCATTATGAATTAATATGGCCGAACCACACAACCTTGCTAAGGGTAGGTCTATACTACGCAGACTATGCCAGCCCAGTCCAGTAGTGCAGACGCAGCCTATACCTGCTCACACAGCCTTCAGCATGCAAATTCGCTCCCAGCTAAACATGTGAGCACTCTGATCAGTCATTCATGAATTATACACGGGGAGACACCTGCAAATTCTTGATCCCAGGCTTGTCCCCCCAGAAATGTGCGTCTTGTTCAGTAGTGTGCTGGGCAGGGCAAGCTCATAGAAAGTCCCTCATTTCATCAAAGGACAATGCTACATGCACCACCCTTGTTATTCCAAATGGAGTTTCCCACACTAGTCCAAACACGCTGGTTAAGATAAAACAATAAGATAAGTTAATTAACTACAGAAAGATAGATTTTAAGTGATTGCAAGTGATGATGCATACAAGTCAGGACTGGTTACAAAAGAAAATAAAAGAGTAAAATGGAGCTAATACTTAACTGAACAAGCTATGTGAACTTAAAAGCAAAGGTTTTATCTCACCATATGCTGCAATAAATTTCACAGGCTGGGTCTCCTTTCAGCCTGGGACCCCTCCCCCTTAGTTCAGTTCTTTGAGAGTCGTTGATGTCATGAGCAGAGATGAAGGAGGAGAGAGGTCATTTGTGTTGTGTGTGTCCTCCATTCTTATACCCTTCCCCCCACCTTCAGGATTACCCCTCCCCTCACTGGGGTGCAAGCAACAAGTAGTCTCTTGTGGATGTGAGGGTTGAACTGTCCCTGTGGTTAAATGTAAATTTCTTATTCACACCTTCCCGTTACTGGAGAATGGCAGCTTAAGCAAGTGATAGCTCTTTAACACCTGGCTGGGGTGTCAGTGTGTCTTTGTCTCTGAAAAACTGGTTTGGGCCTGCTTTTCTTAACATTGGAGCATGTTATAACAATGCTACACAGCAGAATCTTATAACTTTACATACAATGTTGATACACATATTTTACCAGGACAATAATGTTCAGCAGATTATGAATTTTCAAATGATACCTCATCACAAGGCATACTTTGTACAAAAATATATCCTAATCTTGTAAAAGTGCTCAACATAATAGTATAGACCAGCAGATGTGGGGTTATCTGCCCCTTACATTAGGTCTCATCCTGATCTCTAATAGCTAGAAATTGCAAATAGTAGCTGGCTTAAATCTGAAAGCATGTTTAATATCCCTTCCAAGATTTTTGTTAGCAATAAGTTTTCTAACTCAGAATATTCTTGTTATCCATATGAATGTCCAACTTTTTTCCCCCTTAATCTTGCTATGTTCTTACTAAACCTCATTGACTTCCTGTGCAATGAGCTCCCATATTCTTTTTACTTCTTGTTCTAAAAGGTAACATAGCAGGAATAAATAATCCTATCTATAGTTCACTTTATGATGCTCTACGCCAGTGGTCACCAACCGGTCGATCGCAATCGACTGGTCGATCCTGGGGACTCTCCCAGTCGATTGTGATCTTCGGTGATGCTGCTGGGCTGCCAGTAAGGCAGGTTCCCTGCCTGCCACGGCCTCACACTGCTCCCAGAAGTGGCCAGCATGGCCCCGTGAAGGAGGGCAGGGGTCTCAGCGTGCTGCTCCTGCGTGCAAGCACTGCCCCCGCAGCTCCCATTGGCCAGGAACGGGGAGCTGTGCCAATGGGAGCTGAGGGGGTGGTGCCGGCAGAGAAGGGACACAGTGGTGCATTGTCCCCTTCCAGGAGCAGCGTGGGGCCAGGACAGGTAGGGAGCCTGCCTTAGCCTCGCTGCGCCACCGACCGGGAGCCACCCGCAGTAAGTGCTGCCCAACCTCCAGCCCCCTCCCGGAGCCAGCATCCCATACCCCCTCCTGTACCCCAAACCCCCTCCTGCACCCCAAGCCCCAGCCCTGAACCCCCTCCCAGTCAGCACTCCAAACCCTCTCCTACACCCCAAGCCCCTGCCCCAGCCCTGATCCCCCTCCCAGAGCCAGCACCCCATACCCCCTCTTGCACCCCAACACTCTGCCCCAGCCCGGAGCCCCCTCCTGCACCCCAATCCTCTGCCCCAGGCTCAGCCCAGAGCCCCCTCCCACACTGTGAACCTCTTGGCCCCAGCCCAGAGCCCACACCCCCTCCCAAACTCCAGTCCCAGCCCAGTGAAAGTGAGTGAGGGTGGGGGAGAGCGAGCGACAGGGGGTAGGGGGGAAACGGGATAGATGAGCGAGGCAGGGCCTCAGGGAAGGGGCGGGGTAGATCCTGGGTTGCCCTTAAATTCAAAAAGTGATCTTGGGCATAAAAAGGTTGGAGACCACAGCTCTACGCAGAAAGGCCCCATAGAAATGAGAGCTATATAGGCATACAGTGCTGTGTGCAGGTGAACCCATGTGGACACAGAATGCAACCAGTGTGCAGTTTGTTTAGTCAAATCATTTGGTTTCAGAGTCCTTGTTTCAATGTAATTTTTAAATAAACACAATCATCAGGACTCATGGCACAACTTACTGTTACTTTAACATTACGTCAAAACATCACCTCAGGCTTCCAGGTACAGTTCAGATCTTCTTTAACACTTGAGAGTTATGATAATGAATCAAACATAAAATGTAGCAAGACAAACAGAAATTGTTTTTGCTGATCAGCTGGGCTGTACAGGAGGAAATTAGCCTCAAGCAGATGGTTGTGAGCAAGCAGGATGACAACCACTTAACCACAATGGAAAATGAAAATAAAAATATGTCTGTGCTTTTTAGTACACTACCTGCTTGTCCTGGGTAGAAATGCCAAACAAAGCCCTAATTCAGAAGTTATACTCTAGTTGTTTAAATGCTTGTTTATTTACTTCGCTCTCAGGAACAGCATTTGTAGAAACACACAGGAACTCTCATGTCTGATCTTGAGTTATGTGCTCAATGACTGAGCTTGAATGAGTTAATAAGCATTAAGACACAGTTACAGAACCTTAGGCTCTTTTTTCCATTGACCTATTAACTTTACATCCCCTTTGCACCTTAAAAGCACAGAAGAGGAGGACAGACCCATGGCTGCTAAGCCACTTGGACGTGGGGTCCATGATGGAAGAGACCTGGAGGGGAGGTGGCTATTAGAAGGTGGGGCAGCTGGAATCTACAAGGAAGAAACTTAAATAAAATCCCTGTCCGGCAGGAAGCTACTTCTGCAAGTCTTGTGTTTCCCACCTAGGCTACACAGCACCTGCCTCTTCCCACAAGCAGACATCGTCTGTGGGACTGAAAAATCATGGAAGGGGAATAACTTACACTGTAAACCCCAAAGGACTTAAAGGCGGAAAAAAAGCTGAGTAAAGTAGCTATTTCCTAGACTCTCTCGCTCTTCTTGCTGGCAACGTCAACCTGCTCCCTCAGGCTGTGCAGACCAGAGTTCCATCACAACAGCCCTGGAGAGGAAAGAGGCATCTATATAGGAGAGTGGCTTTTACCCCAGAGCTGCTTTTTCCCATCTGCACACAACAGGAGTACGGGAACCAAACAAGAACCACCCAAAGCTAAATAAAGTATGAAGGTTATGAGGAAGTGGGCATAACGGAACCCCAGAAGGAAGAGTCTCGTAAGGAAATGTCCATACAGATGGGTATGATATTTATAGAGGAAGAAGGGAGGGAGGGGGTGGAGTTTTACATCAAAAACTTTTACACTGCAAGGGAGATAACTGACAATGCAGGGTGTGGTGGGGACACTGTAGGATCTACTACAAACCACCAGAACCAGAGGAGAATGAACAATCTTGGAGCAACTCGCAAGGTTTTCTCATCTGCAAGACAGTGTATTTGTAGGGGAATTTGACTCTCCATCGGCCAGTCAAACATCTAAAATATTCCTATGCAGAGGGAAGGCAAGAGAAGCCGTCTAGATCTATGGAGGAAGTGACAAAATAATACGGAAGCTTGGGACCCGTGATCACAAGCGCCTTGAATTCAGGACCTCAAAGAATGGGTTTATGAAGAAAGGGTGTTAGATTTTTGGGAAAGTCAAACATTTAGTGAGTATGGTGTAAAAAGAGGAAGCATTAATATTCACCAATCTTAGAGAAAGCTGGGGAAACCCCCCTTAAAGACACTCCAGTTTATGGGACAACAGACTGCAGTGCCTCTGAAAAAGCCAATTCCAAGAGTGAAAAGCTGGACAATGAGGCTTCATAATAGGGCTGCTCAAAGCTCGGTAGTTAATAAAAAAAACCTGTACTAGAAATGAGAAAGGGGGAGGCAACCAAATTCACAGAGTCAGTTGCAGTCTGCAGAGCGAAGATAAGGACAGCAAAGGCAAATGAACTCCTGCTAGCAAAACGGGCTATGGGGAATATGAAGGACTTTTACCGATGTAAAAAGGAGAAGACCTGGGAGACAACAGGTCCATTAATAAATGAAGATGGAGATAAAATTAATGATGACCCGAAAAGGAATGAGATTCTGAACTCTCTTTTCAAAAATTTGTCTTTAGCAAGAAAAATAGAGACAAGAAGTTTGAAAAATCAGTTGAAATGAAGGATTGACACCAGCACAAAACTGGAATAACAGTCTCACAAAATGTTACTTGAAAAATGAATTGCTACTAGCCTGGATAACAGCATGGCTAACTGGCCATAAACAAACGGTTACATGTCCGTTTGGGGGAGGGTATCGCTAGTGGCTTACCTCAGGAACCCGGGCTATGTCTGGTATTATCTAATATCTGCAATAACGATCTGGGAGAGGAAGTAAGCAACTTCTTACCCCAACCACTGTCTCTCGTCTCAGGCTCCTTCTAAACCACACATACACTGTTCAGTCTCTGGCAGAGGTGAAGGAATTGGGGGGAAATCAATTCAATTTTTAAAAAATTAAAAACGGACCCTGTAGGAGTTGAATCTATAACTGAAGAGCCACGCTAGCAACACTCTGATGCTCTCCGCCAGGCTGCTGCATGGCTAGCCTATTCTTCCGTTGAATTTGACATGGCACTATTAGGAATATTAGCAGGAGGGAGCTAACGTGCACATTCCTGCCTGCTAAGAAGCAACAGCACTGCTCTTGCAGCTGGCTCCGTGGCCATGGGCCTGGTCTAAAGCCCACTGAAATCAATGGACTTCCGAGTTTTTCCATTGATTTCAAAGGGCTTTGGTTCAGGCTTCATGTGTGGAAGCACCATGCCAGAAGGAAGCAGGGTGCTGGGATAATTGTCACTTTCTTCTTTGAAAAATTATTGTTTGCTTTCCTTTTCTTCTGAATGCTTGACGAATGCTGTGCAAGCTCTCCGAGCTGGCCCTATTAATCACAGCAACATCTGCTGGCAAAAGCACAGAAAACTGTTGAACTCAGCCAGCAAGTCATTATCTGAGCCAATGCTCCTGCTAAAATCATAACCTAATGAATGCAAACATTTTTCCTCTTCTCTCTATGGTACCTCTATTAAAAGCTCCTGAATCACATTTTTCCATTCCTTCCCCTCCCAAGGACAGAAGCAACAAGGTCCTCAAAACCCACCGCCCAATACCTGGAACAAACGGCTGACAGAGCCACCAGTGCTAAGGGCTCCTGGAAAAGCTGGCTGTTATCAGCATGTGGCTGTGTTCTCACCATGGCTATGAATGTTCTCCTATCTTATTGAAACATTTCCCAGTAACTCTGGTGTTATCTTTAACTACAGCAAGATCATCTACAGTTCTCTAAAGGAAAGAGGCTAGTTATTTTCACATAAGAGACCACATCAAATACTCTTTCTGGATGTGGTATTTTGCAAAATAAATGTATTTAGATCATTTTCCTAATAAATCTGATCCCATATATAGTCACACTACTGTAGTTTGGAATGTTATAACACTAACTTGTTAGTCTGAATCATCTTTAGGCACAAGCTACACAAGCCACCTTCTTGGGACCTGAACTTTTGAACCCAAACTGGCTCAACATCTCACATGTTGACCCCATCTTTCCATGCAGCAGCAGGATTTGAGCTGAAGGAAATTCACCACCCAGCCAGTTCCTCCACTTTGAAATAGGACATGGATGGGAATGTAATAAACAGCCCAATGTCCCCAGTCAGGATCTAAAGGCTGCCAGTACTTGCCTGAGGATCCACAGATTATAGTCTTGGTTTGAGTCCCAGGTACAAAGTTAATAAAAGGAAAAGCAACCTGTTAAATCTTTGACAGGTTTCAGAGTAGCAGCCGTGTTAGTCTGTATCCGCAAAAAGAACAGGAGTACTTGTGGCACCGTAGAGACTAACAAATTTATTTGAGCATAAGTTTTCGTGGGCTACAGCCCACTTCATCGGATGCATAGAATGGAACATATATTGAGGAGATATATATACACACATACAGAGAGCTTGAACAGATGGGAGTTGTCTTACCAACTCTGAGAGGCCAATTACTACTAATATGTTAGATAATTAAAACTGAAAGTTTTGTAAAATGCTATTTACTTTTCTGCTATTAATTCTGTTTATTTGTCTTACTCATTCTGGTCAATGAAGTTAAACTAGAGAGTTTCACTTTCATTTCTAGTTAGTTTCAAGTCAATTCAGCCCAACAAGGAAGTGCTCAGTCATAAACACCACAAGAAAATTAACCTTTAAATACAAAACAAAATGTTTGTTTTAATTTTTATGTTAATATGAAAAAAATCTGGTAATACTAGATTTTGTAAACCTTTTTTGTTTTAAGCAAAAGTTCATTTTTGGCCCAAATTAGCTGAAAGTATCCCTTTAACCTCTGTAATGTGATATGTCTCTTTGTACATCCTGTGTAAAAAGAGAATCTTTTTATACCATTTTTAAGCGAGACCTTTCCAGGAGGACACTACAAAGCTTAATCTGATGTATTACAAATGTGTGTTTCTGTTTCCACCTTTCTGTATTCTTGCATAAAACAGGATGCCCCTGACTATACATGCAAAAGGCAGTGCAGCAAGTCAACAGGCCTCTCTTAGCTGCATCCGACCACTACAATAGGGATCCTGCTCTGTTGCTGTACAGAATTCCATGTCGGCCAGCCAGCATGCTGCAGAAATGCTTACTGCAACTGATCTCAGGAACAACTTGTTCACTACTACTGCTGGCTACTTCTCCTTGTTTTGAAAAGCTGAACCTGTACTAGCAAAGTTTCTGTTGATTGCAGTTTTTTTCATGAAGCCACACCCCTTCCAGAGAATTGGCTGGCCTGTGACTTTAGCCAGACCCTTTTTCACTGTGTTAAGATTCCATCATTACTTAAATACGATGCACACTGCAGGGCCACACAAATACGATGAACCCTGACTCCCCTTGGTGAGTGGTTACTCAAACAAGTAGTCCCATTCAAATCAATGGTACTACTCAGGTGAGCAACTCTGCACTAGTGAGTAAAGTCTCCACAATCTGACCCCAAATTTGTGAATTGTAAGTGTTTTTATTTCTCTACCTTACAGACCTCCCTAGGGATATATTTTTATTTACTTAGAACTAACTAGGTTGTGACTCAGACTACATAACCACACAAAGTGAGCAGGAGGGAATGAGAACAAATGCTGACATCTGTTTTCAAACTTTTTCCATAAACATTTGAGCCAATACACAAGAATGTTCTAATGTTTCCCCAACACAAAAGGAATATAAACATGGCCTAAGAAGTGGATTCATTTAGAAGTTCTAACGAGTATTCACAGATATTTTTTGTAAAAGCAGCAAAGAGTCCTGTGGCACCTTATAGACTAACAGACGTATAGGAGCATGAGCTTTCGTGGGTGAATACCCACTTCTTCGGATGCATGTAGTGGAAATTTCCAGGGGCAGGTATAAATATGCAAGCAACAGTGAGTAAGGCTAGAGATAACCAGGTTAGTTCAATCAGGGAGGATCAGGCCCTCTTCTAGCAGTTGAGGTGTTGAGATATTTTTTGGTCAGCTCTACTCCCTTTTACTCTGTATGGAGAACAAAACCAAAAACCCCAGTTTTACTGAAGTGTCACCAGGAGGCTTTGCTCTACATTTACAAGTTAGGAGACAAGCAGTTAAACTTATGACTCATCCCAATGGTCGACAAAAGGATTCAGCCAATTAGCAAAGTAATGTTTGTTATACATGCATCATCCGTGAGCTGGTCATTCTGACCTCACGTAGATGGGATTTAAAGGTGTGAAGTTAATATATTTGAGCTAATGCATTTTAGAAGTCTAGTGTAAACAAGGACCCCGAAGGGAAATTCTGGCCCCATTTCAGCCAGTGGGAGTTTTACCATTGACTTCAATGGGGCCAGGATTCCACCCTCTGCCGTTAACCTATGCTGAGCTAGTCGAGTTGATTCAACCTACTTAGCATGTGTTAAAGGCAGTGTGCCTTCCCTACTCTAGACTCTTATAACCTGTTTGCTAACACATGCTAACATCACATCTTTAAAACCTAATCTATACAAGGCCTTTGAAAATGAACATGCAAGGTGCTGAGCGCTCTCTGTACCCAATGATCTCCATGGGAGCTGAGGGCGAAAAGCACCTGACCGGATGGAGTGCCTTACCACAAACATGCAATTGGACAGCTGACAGCTGGCTCTCACCACACTGGCTTCCCTCCCCAGCGAACGTCAAGCTGTCTCTCTCTTGCTCCTGATGCCTTGTCTCACTCTAACAGCCGGCTTCCTCAGACAGGCTATTGCCTCTGACAACCAGCTTCAGACATGTCCCAACAACGCTTCGCTCCTTTACAGCACTTTCCATCCATCTACCTAAAAGTGCTTCAAAAAAGACAAATCTCATTATCCCCATTTTACAGATGGGGAAGCTGAGGCACAGAGCAGCTTAGCGACAGTGCAAGGACTAAAACCCAGGTCTCCTAACATTCAGTCCAGTGCCTTGTCTACTGCACCACACTGCTTCCCCGAGGAAGCAATGCTCTCCAGTGGCCTATAGGACAGGACATGCTCACCACTGAGAGATCACTTATAATTCCCGTCCTCTGTTTCAAATTCATCACTCTGTCTTTTGTCCCCACTCTCCTAAGTTATCTTGCTTGTCACCTGCTATCTCCGGTAGCTCAACAGTGACAGCTTGTCCCTCCTAGCAACAGTTGGGCATGGGCTAAGGTCCCCCTTCAGAGGAGTCAATTCATCTTTATGGCAGTTAGTTTTATTAGATGATATAGGACTATTTAAATCTAGCTGGTAAGGGCAGAGATGAAAGTCTGCACAAAGCTGTTTGTTTTAGCCAATTCCTTCATCGATCTTTTTGGATAAAGAAACATTTCAACTAACTTCCAAGAAAAAAGTACTTACCTCCATTGCTATAAATACAATCCACTTTGCTGATAACACTCCCTTTTGCATGCCTGACTCTGTATGTCCTCATGCTAACTGGAATGCAGGCTGCAAGCAACAGCCACAGTAGAGGGACCACGTGTGCTGTGGTGCCTTAGTTCAAAGTGGGATGAGGAATTGGTAACCTTAGGCTGGATTGGCACATTGCAATCCAGCCTGAGTAAAGGCCAGCGTGTCACTGCACTGCTCCAAGAGCAGAGCCGGGAACAAACTGTGATTGTGAGAACCCCAATTCAGTCCCTCGCTCCACAGGGGAAGTAATCTGTGTCAGCCCTTTTCCTGGTGCAATTTACTTCCCTCTCTGTGCTGGCCAGCATATCGGAGTGGGAGTAGAGCCAAAGCTGTGCCCACCCCTCCCCTCCGCCCACCCATTCCCTGCCCTCCTGAGTGAAGAAAAAGTAGTGTCCTTCCCTCCCAGGCACAGACTGGCAATCCAGATAGGTGCTTATACTATGTCCAGGCGGCTTATGCAACTCATGACTGAGCCCAATAATCCTTCTATCCTATAATACACCTCTACCCCGATATAACGCGGTCCTCGGGAGCCAAAAAATCTCACCGTGTTATAGGTGAGTCCGCGTTATATCAGGGTAGAGAGAGGAACCGCTCCCCGCCCCAGCTCACCTCCTCTCTGCCTCCGCCTCCTCCCTGAGCGCGCCGCCGCCGCTCCGCTTCTCCCTCCCTCCTTCCCTTCCAGGCTTGCCACGCCAATCAGCTGATTGGCGCGGCAAGCCTGGGAGGGAGGGGGGAAGCGGAGCTGCAGCGTGCTCGTGGGAGGAGGCAGAGCGGAGGTGAGCTGGGGCGGGAGGGTCCCGGGGAGGGTCGCAGCAAGTAACGGGGGGCGCAGAGGAACCGCTTCAGCTCATCTCCGCCTCCTCCCCTGCGCGCGCCGCCGCCGCTCCAAAGGCAAAGCCTAAGAGGGTGACTAAGACAGCCTAAAGCTATGTTTGTGCCCTCCAAATTCTGGGCCAGCACTCAACCTCTGGGGCTGCTCTAACTTAGAGAAGCTTCCCAGAGCCCTTTATAAGCTGCTTTTCTGGCTAGCACACAGATTTGCACAGGAATACGTATGCTATCCTATGCCACCCAAGGAACATCTCCACTCTGGGAGAATACCTGTCACAAGGCAGGGGGAGGTCTCCCTGGGTTCTGGCACAAAGGGATGGAACATGGCCCAGAATCAAGGCCAATGTGTCTAGCAAAAATCAGTCAAGGTTTCCTTAACATATCGTCCTTGTGCTACAGTTACTCACTAATCATATCAGAAAGATGATAATGCACCTGCACAACTGATCGTTTAGTAATTCCATGATCCAAACTAATCTACTTCTTCAGCAATTTTATAGATGCTATAACTGCCTCATTATGATTACTGTTGAACAGCACTATAATTCTGCATTGCCATAAAATGTATTCAGTTGCAAGTCCTGTTTTTTCTACTGACCAGCTCACACACTTGAACCAGCCCTCTTTTAAAGCAACACTAACAAATCCTGAAGTTAAGAAAGACTATAGGAACCTACAGGTGTTCAAATAAATTCAAGGAATCCCAATCATCCATACCTTGTAAAGAATATTCTGTAGACATAAAGGTCAGATTCCAGCACACACCATGTGCCCTACACACTACTCAAGAGAACAAGCAAACTTAAAGCTGCCTTGAGTGGGTTGCTTAGGATTGCCCAAAGGTGGGGGAATCCTTAGCTATCATAGAGACAGTGTAGCCCTCACCCCTCCCTGCATGTAGGGTCATGCCAGCCATGAGAAGGGGCATGGCTGAAGTTTACAGTGCTCCACCAATCCCCAGCTGATGTAACTGTCCCTAGGGTCATTACAAACTGGTATGGTTTAGAACACCCTTGAAGCTACTCTAAACTACACTGGGACAGTGTAGGTGTAGACAGGGAGCAGCAAATGGTTCTTTTGAGATTCCCCACTTCAGATGCACCCAACTGGGTGTGCTTTGAGTGCAGCTGACGGTTCAGCCCATGGCTACATTTTGAATACACAAACAGCTCAATATTGTTTTGCATATTTAGATAACCAACACATTTGCTACTGTTCTGAAAAATTACATGTAAAATTCAAGGTTTGCCATCAGTGAAGAAGATTGCTTTTTTTCCCTGTCATTATTATTCACAGTACAACTGTGCTGGAAAAACTGGAAAATAAAAGCTCTCTGTAACAGTGGGTTAGCATCATTAGTCCAATTCTAAAATGGGGAAAATGAGGCACAGTGAGGCTAAGGGAATAAAACCAATTTTCCCAGCTCCCAGCCTGGCGTGGGATGTCATCACAGTTTCACATGACAGAAGTGGGTAATCTGACAGCATCTCCACATTTTAATTGACTGAAAGCCTCCACTTCTAGTACTGTTCATGTTAAAAGGGGTACTTAGAGTGCCCAAGTTTTGCATTCTTCCCACAAGTCCCAGCTTTTTCTAAAGGGCAAAAAGGAAAATTGACAGATTTGAAAATAAGCTGGATAAAAGAAAAACGCTGAGCCTTTCAGTCCTGAAAGTTTCCACTCAGACTATGGGCAGTTCTAGCTAAAAATGTAACAGAAACTTAGAGCCAGATTCTCATCTGGTGTAAATTGGCAGAATTCCTTTGACAGCAACGAGGCTATGCTTGTTTATACCAGCAAAGAGCTTGCCCTTAATATTCACATTAAAATATGCTCATTCGTGGGTGTGTGAAAGCAGGGAACCTCACACATCCCCATGCAAGAGGGAGAAATAATCGCCTGCCAGGACCTAGAGTGCAAAGGAAAAGGGGCACATAGTTCTGTCCAGAGCTCTGACAAGCCCCAGGCAGGGCCTCATTTCTGGACAGGGGCATGGCTCCACTTCCCATGCAACAGAATGACTGAAGGAAACATGCCACACCTGTTAAATGTAGGATAATGCATCCAGGTAACAGTGCTCCTGCAGTGTGTCCATTCCCATCCCCAACACTGCTCTGCCTCTAGAGGAGGCACAAGATTTAATATAGATATAATAATATTTCAGTGCAACAGCTCTTTAACTAGCCAGTAAAACTGCCATATTGGTATGCAAGACCCATTTTACAGCAATCCAAGAGAATGTGCCATACCTGTATGTGATTTTCACTTCAGTGCCAGGCTCATCTTTCTCCCAGATCAAAGCCACTCTGTCTGGAGATTGATGGACATGTTGGTCTAAACAGTTTACTGTATGAAAAGAAATATTTAAGAAAGCATTTTATTTGTTTTGTATTAAAGTCAAAGATGTTTGCAATTTGGCTAACTTAGCTCCCTGGTCATACATGCATGGAAATGAGTATGAGGTGAAATATCAGAAGTTAGCTAAATAGACATGCAATCATCTACATTATTTGGAAAGTTTTTATTTAAGCTATTCACAGTGATGCACTGGTCGTCATACCTCAATTTGATCAGTAAACAGCCTTATAGAAGGGCACCCACATGAAAATCCTTGAGCCAGATCCTTGGCTGGTTTAGATCAGTGTAGCTGCACTAATTTCAAAGGAGCTATGCCAACATAAACCTGCTGAGGTTCTGGCCTGCTGTGTATGCAAACAGAAGAACCGAAATTGCCTGGTGCCACTGATGCCACTATTGTCTTTTTTGACCCAGAGAGGAGTGTTTTATTGGACAGCATCTTCACGCTCTAACTGGCCAACAGACTCCACTTCTGGTATAAGGACAAGTGCAGAGTCCTGCACTTAGGACGGAAGAATCCCATTCACTGTTACAGACTAGGGACCGAGGGGCTAGGCAGCAGTTCTGCAGAAAAGGACCTAG
This sequence comes from Terrapene triunguis, assembly GCF_002925995.2. Classification (NCBI taxonomy): domain Eukaryota; kingdom Metazoa; phylum Chordata; order Testudines; family Emydidae; genus Terrapene; species Terrapene triunguis. The sequence continues at coordinate 1,318,343 of NW_020664626.1, read as the reverse complement.
GCGTTACAGTGGACGAGAAGCTGGATATGAGTCAACAGTGTGCCCTTGTTGCCAAGAAGGCTAACGGCATTTTGGGCTGTATAAGTAGGGGCATTGCCAGCAGATCGAGGGACGTGATCGTTCCCCTCTATTCGACATTGGTGAGGCCTCATCTGGAGTACTGTGTCCAGTTTTGGGCCCCACACTACAAGAAGGATGTGGAAAAGTTGGAAAGAGTCCAGCGGAGGGCAACAAAAATGATTAGGGGGCTGGAGCACATGAGTTATGAGGAGAGGCTGAGGGAACTGGGATTGTTTAGTCTGCAGAAGAGAAGAATGAGGAGGGATTTGATAGCTGCTTTCAACTACCTGAAAGGGGGTTCCAAAGAGGATGGAGCTCGGCTGTTCTCAGTGGTGGAAGATGACAGAACAAGGAGTAATGGTCTCAAGTTGCAGTGGGGGAGGTTTATGTTGGATATTAGGAAAAACTTTTTCACTAGGAGGGTGGTGAAGCACTGGAATGGGTTACCTAGGGAGGTGGTGGAATCTCCTTCCTTAGAGAACAGGAGTACTTGTGGCACCTTAGAGGTTTTTAAGGTCAGGCTTGACAAAGCCCTGGCTGGGATGATTTAGTTGGGAATTGGTCCTGCTTTGAGCAGGGGGTTGGACTAGATGACCTCCTGAGGTCCCTTCCAACCCTGATATTCTATGATTCTAAGGTTCCTGTTTACACTGAATGTGAAAGGAAAGTTCCTGTTTCGTGGTGATGTGGTTCTTTAGCCAACCTTACTACTGATTTTCTATTAATTTTACCATATGGCTCACAAGGACTTACAATTCTCAGTGGCAGGGCTGTTAGGTGTACCTTAAAAACCATCTGCACTTTTGGCGTATCTGAAAATTATGCAGTGGTTATTCAGCTCCACTGCTTTGGGTGTTTCACATGACATAGCCCTTTAATACACCCAGCCTGCCTTTGAAAAACAATCCAAATGTTTGTATGCCCTCTAGTTCAGCAACATAGGCTCAAAGAGTTGGATACTTTTCATATTTTCTGCTGCTGTGCCCCAGCCACACTCATAGAGAGCTGATTTTGTTTGTATAAAGACCAATGCTTAAAATTACTTTCAAACTTTTATAAACATTATCTGATAAGTTATATGGCAGTGGGAACTGGCTGGGTCCCTTCACTGTGCATTTCCGGACTTTTCAACATTTGAAGTATGTAACTTAGGTATGTAGCATAAGCTACATATTTTTCTTAAAATTCAATATAACTTCTGACAAAATGTAGTATACCTGAGGTGTCCGAGCGCCAACGGATACTTTCAGCATAAAAGTAGTTGTTCATATGCTCCCTCCCCACTCCTGTTGCATAGTGCAGAGAGGAGCAAATTTGACAGAGAAAACCACAAGAAGATGCTGGCTGGGGGAAAGTCACATGTGGGATGCTCTCTCCCAAATAACTGCGTGAGCCACATGTAAAACCAGTCAAGAATTAATGCTAGTAGACCCCAATTCAGCAGTCCATTCCTATTCAGCAAAGCACTTAAGAGCATGCTTTGGTCAGTTGGAGTCTGAAGGTATGTCTACGCTGCAATGAAAATCCCTCAGGCTCAGGCTGCGGGGCTGTTCGGTTGCAGTGTAGACTTCCAGGCTCTGGCTGCAGTCCAAGCTCTGGGATCCTCCCACCCTGCAGTGACTTAGAGCCTGGGCTCCAGCCCAAGCTCGGAAATCTACATTACAGTTAAACAGCCCGGCAGCCTGAGCCCCTGGAGCCTGAGTCAGCTGGCACAGGCCAGCCGCTGGTGTCTAATTACAGTGTAGATGATATACCCTGGGGCAGCAGTAACTCCCACTGAGTGCTCCATTACCCCCATCTGGGAGTCAAAATGTTGCTGGGGCAGTGAGTCAATGTCAGCATGACATTCTGGTGCTGCCGTGCTCCATGGCTGCATGTGAATGGGTGCTGCAAGGTACCCGAGCACAATGCACAGATTTGGGGGCAGCGATTCCCACAGGTCCCTGTCCCTCCACTTCCCCCCTAGTCCTGTCCCCTCCCCCTCTGCATGCTTGCAGATTTTTGGCTCACTTCTAGAAGAGTTTATAAAAAGAATTCTCTGTACTCGAATAAATGGTGAATGATCTCTGAGCCAAGTTTAGACTCAGAGTGCTTTTTCACAGCAGGCTTAACTGTGTGCAAATAATAATAATCATCATACCTAGCTCTTATATAATGCTTTTCTTCAGTAGATCTCAAAGCACCTCACAGTCTTTTAACCTGCCTTTGAGGGAGGGAAGTACTATCATTCCCATCTTTCAGATGGGAAACTGAGGCACAGAGAAGTTAAATGACTTGCCCAAGTTCATATAGGAAGTCTATGGTGGAGCAAGGAATGAACCTGGGAATTGAATGTCTACAACAGAAGTTCTCAATCTTTTTCTTTCTGAGCCCCCCCCCCCCCCCCCAACGTGATATAAAAACTCCATGGCCCAGCTGTGCCACAACAGCTGTTTTTCTGCAGATAAAAGCCAGGACCGGCATTAGCGGGTAGCAAGGAGAGCAATTGACCGGGGCCCCACACCACAGGGGGCACCACAAAGCTAAGTTGCTCAGGTTTCAGCTTCAGGCCCTGGTGGTAGGTCTCGGGGGCCCAGGCTGCAGTCCCATGTGGTGGGGCTTTGACTTTCTGCCCTGGGCCCTAGCAAGTTTGATGCCAGCCATGCTTGGCGGCCCCCCTGAAACCTGCTTTTGGCCCCCCAAGGGGCCTCGGACCCCAGATTGAGAACCATTGATCTATAGCATCCCTGGCATATAATGAGTTAAGCTATAAGAAAGTTAGGGCATAAGAAGATAAGTTGAGATTTCTTTGGTTCAAAAGTTGTGTCCACTGTTTGTTACATTTGCGGCTTTGGTGCAGTCAGTTAAATACCATAAAAAAACCAAAACACACTAATTTGAGTGAGTGATGCTGTGAACTGGCACCACTCAAATTTGGCAAGGCTACGCCTCTGTCCTGACAGGCAGGTGCAGGTGTGTGTAGAGGTGTCCCCAAAACAGAGGTGTGAGGGCGTTGCAGGGCAAGGGGGCCTTCAGGACAGAGGTATGGGTTCCCTCTGGGCAGAGATGTGGGGGGTGCAGACCTAAACTCTTGTTTTGTAATTGACAAGATGTGGAGTTGGCAGCAGAGTCCTTTACCCTTCAACAGGGGCTGGAAACCTGCCCCCCATTCCTCCAATCTGCAGGGCAGGGCAAGCCCTTGAGCCAGCCCCAGAGACCCATGGAGGCCTTGTGCGGGACAAGCATCACCAGGGCTCCCTTGTCCCAGCCCTGTGGGATGCACAAGCCCCAGCCCTTACTCAGACACACTCACTGGGGCCTCCCTGAGCTCCTCCCTGTAGTAAGCGAAGGCCCTAATAAAGGCCCAGTATGAGGCCTAAGGCCTGAACTAAAGTAATGGTCAAGACTTGGCTAAGAAGCAAAGTCAGGCTGTGAGCTGAAGGCCGGCTCGGTTCACAGAAGCTGGCAGGAAAAGGACTGATGTTGCGTAAATATATTTACCAAACAAAGTTAAAGTACAAACATGGTACCAAAACACTCTATACTGGAACATTCCACAGATAACATGCAACAGGCCGACCCATTCCAATGACAGGGGCAAAAGGGTAAAATGATGGATGGAGTTGTTTTGATCGAACCAATCTGTACAAGGTGAGAGGCGGCACCTTACTACGTAGTGGGGTTGTACCTTGCTGCGTAGAGGGGTTGCACCTCAGTACGTCAGGAGTGATGTGTAACTTGTTTGTACCTGTGTATAAGAATGTATCCCTGGGGTGGTGTCTTTGTCCGACCGAGGGGGCAGTGGAAAGTCCCGCCACTGACTGAGCCCCTTTATAAAGCAGCGCACAAACGACCAGGGGCTGCTAACAGGGAGTTTCGCAAGGGAGTTTGGAAGTGGAGTGGGAAGGGGGCGAGGGTCCCTTGCCGGTTCTATCTGTTTTCCCTTTATTCCCCTTAAAACCTAAACTTCTTGCTTAAACAACCCTTTCAGCGGACAGGGGGCTGCAGATGGGAGTTTGACAGAGGGAGGCTTACGATGGTTAGGAAGACCCGCAACACCTGTGCCAGCACTGTTTCTGTCTCCTCCACCTGTGCCTGTAGCCAGACAGAGCGCCTGAGCATGGATGCTTCTACCCAGATCCTGGTGTGGTTTTGCAGAGACTGTAACTTGCAATTTCCACTTACTGATATCCAGGCTGGGGGGACCATCCAATGTGAAAGGTGCCTGCTGGTGGAATCTCTCAGGCAGCAGGTGGGAGAGCTACAGGAGGAGGTGGCTAGGTTGAGGAGCATCCGAATCCACGAGCAATTCCTGAACAGTGTCCATGTGGAGACAGCTGAGGTAGCTGTCCCAGTACACAGGACTGCTGATACACCACTGGTGGAGGAGGAGATGGCTCAGGGTGGACACTGGCAGCTGGTTACTTCTGGCAGCAGGCAGTGCTCCACCCCTGCTCCGAACCCTCCCACCGTGGTAATAGGTAACCGTTATGCTCTTCTTGATACAGGAAAGAAGGAATCACCCCCTACAGTAAAGGAGGAGAAGCCTCGTACCCCTAAGGCTGGGAGGTCTGCTGCCACCACTGCGAATAGGAAATGTAGGGTAGTGGTGGTCGGAGACTCTCTGCTGAGGGGGACGGAGGCGCCCATCTGTCGCCCTGACATTTCATCTCGGGAGGTATGCTGCCTGCTGGGAGTCCGTATCCGAAATGTTACAGAGGCATTGTCGAGGATTATCCAGCCCTCTGACTACTACCCCATGCTACTCATCCATGTGGGCACAAATGATACTGCGCGGTGTGACACTGAGCGGATCAAGAGTGACTACAGGGCTCTGGGAGTACGGGTGAAGGAGTTTGGAGCACAGGTGGTATTAGATGCATCATGGAGGTGAATGCCTGGCTGCGAAGATGGTGTCGCCAGGAGGGCTTTGGCTTCCTAGACCACGGGATGCTATTCGAGGAAGGACTGCTAGGCAGAGATGGCGTTCACCTTTCGAGGAGGGGAAAGACCCTATTTGGACACAGACTGGCTAACCTAGTGAGGAGGGCTTTAAACTAGGTTCAACGGGGACAGGTGAGCAAAGCCCACAGATAAGTGGGGAACATGGAGACCTGGGAGATGGGTCGGAAACGAGAGGGAGTGTGGGCTATATTGGCAGAGAGAAAGGAGGGTCAGGACAAAACTGGGAGGAAAGATCAAACCAGTATCTTAGATGCCTATATACAAATGCGAGAAGTATGGGTAATAAGCAGGAAGAACTGGAAGTGCTAATAAATAAATACAACTATGACATTGTTGGCATCACTGAAACTTGGTGGGATAATACACATGATTGGAATGTTGGTGTGGATGGATACAGCTTGCTCAGAAAGGATAGACAGGGGGAAAAGGGAGGAGGTGTTGCCTTATATATTAAAAATGTACACACTTGGACTGAGGTAGAGATGGACATAGGAGATGGAAGTGTTGAGAGTCTCTGGGTTAGGCTAAAAGGGGTAAAAAACAAGGGTGATGTCATGCTAGGAGTCTACTACAGGCCACCTAACCAGGTGGAAGAGGAGGATGAGGCTTTTTTTAAACAACTAACAAAATCATCCAAAGCCCAAGATTTGGTGGTGATGGGGGACTTCAACTATCCGGATATATGTTGGGAAAATAACACAGCGGGGCACAGACTATCCAACAAATTCTTGGACTGCATTGCAGACAACTTTTTATTTCAGAAGGTTGAAAAAGCTACTAGGGGGGAAGCTGTTCTAGACTTGATTTTAACAAATAGGGAGGAACTCGTTGAGAATTTGAAAGTAGAAGGCAGCTTGGGTGAAAGTGATCATGAAATCATAGAGTTTGCAATTCTAAGGAAGGGTAGAAGGGAGAACAGCAAAATAGAGACAATGGATTTCAGGAAGGCGGATTTTGGTAAGCTCAGAGAGCTGATAGGTAAGGTCCCATGGGAATCAATACTGAGGGGAAAAACAACTGAGGAGAGCTGGCAGTTTTTCAAAGGGACACTATTAAGGGCCCAAAAGCAAGCTATTCCGCTGGTTAGGAAAGATAGAAAATGTGGCAAAAGACCACCTTGGCTTAACCACGAGATCTTGCATGATCTAAAAAATAAAAAGGAGTCATATAAAAAATGGAAACTAGGACAGATTACAAAGGATGAATATAGGCAAACAACACAGGAATGCAGGGGCAAGATTAGAAAGGCAAAGGCACAAAATGAGCTCAAACTAGCTAAGGGAATAAAGGGGAACAAGAAGACTTTTTATCAATACATTAGAAGCAAGAGGAAGACCAAAGACAGGGTAGGCCCACTGCTTAGTGAAGAGGGAGAAACAGTAACAGGAAACTTGGAAATGGCAGAGATGCTTAATGACTTCTTTGTTTCGGTCTTCACCGAGAAGTCTGAAGGAATGCCTAACATAGTGAATGCTAATGGGAAGGGGGTTTAGCAGATAAAATAAAAAAAGAACAAGTTAAAAATCACTTAGAAAAGTTAGATGCCTGCAAGTCACCAGGGCCTGATGAAATGCATCCTAGAATACTCAAGGAGCTAATAGAGGAGGTATCTGAGCCTCTAGCTATTATCTTTGGAAAATCATGGGAGACGGGAGAGATTCCAGAAGACTGGAAAAGGGCAAATATAGTGCCCATCTATAAAAAGGGAAATAAAAACAACCCAGGAAACTACAGACCAGTTAGTTTAACTTCTGTGCCAGGGAAGATAATGGAGCAAGTAATTAAGGAAATCATCTGCAAACACTTGGAAGGTGGTAAGGTGATAGGGAACAGCCAGCATGGATTTGTAAAGAACAAATCATGTCAAACCAATCTGATAGCTTTCTTCGATAGGATAACGAGTCTTGTGGATAAGGGAGAAGCTGTGGATGTGGTATACCTAGACTTTAGTAAGGCATTTGATACGGTCTCGCATGATATTCTTATCGATAAACTAGGCAAATACAATTTAGATGGGGCTACTATAAGGTGGGTGCATAACTGGCTGGATAACCGTACTCAGAGAGTTGTTATTAATGGTTCCCAATCCTGCTGGAAAGGCATAACGAGTGGGGTTCCACAGGGGTCTGTTTTGGGACCGGCTCTGTTCAATATCTTCATTAACGACTTAGATATTGGTATAGAAAGTACGATTATTAAGTTTGCGGATGATACCAAACTGGGAGGGATTGCAACTGCTTTGGAGGACAGGGTCATAATTCAAAATGATCTGGACAAATTGGAGAAATGGTCTGAGTTAAACAGGATGAAGTTTAACAAAGACAAGTGCAAAGTGCTCCACTTAGGAAGAAAAAATCAGTTTCACACATACAGAATGGGAAGAGACTGTCTAGGAAGGAGTACGGCAGAAAGGGATCTAGGAGTTATAGTGGACCACAAGCTAAATATGAGTCAACAGTGTGATGCTGTTGCAAAAAAAGCGAACATGATTCTGGGATGTATTAACAGGTGTCTTGTGAGCAAGACTCGAGAAGTCATTCTTCCGCTCTACTCTGCTCTGGTTAGGCCTCAGCTGGAGTATTGTGTCCAGTTCTGGGCACCGCATTTCAAAAAAGATGTGGAGAAATTGGAAAGGGTCCAGAGAAGAGCAACAAGAATGATTAAAGGTCTTGAGAACATGACCTATGAAGGAAGGCTGAAAGAATTGGGTTTGTTTAGTTTGGAAAAGAGAAGACTGAGAGGGGACATGATAGCAGTTTTCAGGTATTTAAAAGGGTGTCATAAGGAGGAGGGAGAAAACTTGTTCACCTTAGCCTCTAAGGATAGAACAAGAAGCAATGGGTTTAAACTGCAGCAAGGGAGGTCTAGGTTGGACATTAGGAAAAAGTTCCTAACTGTCAGGGTGGTTAAACACTGGAATAAATTCCCTAGGGAGGTTGTGGAATCTCCATCTCTGGAGATATTTAAGAGTAGGTTAGATAAATGTCTATCAGGGATGGTCTAGACAGTATTTGGTCCTGCCATGCGGGCAGGGGACTGGACTCGATGACCTCTCGAGGTCCCTTCCAGTCCTAGAATCTATGAATCTATGAAAACATACAGAGCATGAAGTACAGACATCTAAAGAAATCATCACTTTCCTATGCCTAGATTGAGAAACTCTTACTCCAAGAGTGGTGCCACTGAAGTCAACGGGACTACTTGTGGAGTAAGGACTACTTGTCATGCATAAGGGGGTCTATAGTTATTAAAATGTCAGGGTCTGCGGGACGATGCCAAGAGAGCATACGTCTCCCTTACATGGGCAGTTTTTTGCTTTCCACTCACTGGTACTCAGAACAATCATGACAAAGTATTTTCTTTTAAAAATGTTAACAAAGCTGAGTGAAGAGACCAGCAATCAGCATCTCATTTGAAACAGAAAACAGAGTGATGATGCCTACATTCTTTATCACTTTTTCATTTTCCTCAAGAATTTAACAATAATATTTTACATGAGTAATAGGTTGCCCTCGTGCAGATATTACAGAGCCCTTTACATCATCAAAGTGCAGCCATCTACGAACTAGCGTACAGCATGCTGCACAACAATGGTCAGAAGAGAAATTATGGTCAAGAATTATGGTCATGGCAAACTGTACAATTACGACAAGCAATATAGTATCCCTTAACGTCATTGTGCCTGTAAAATATACAGTGAATCTGAATGCACCCACCCAACAACCCCTCTCTAACTATCTGAAAAGGACTCCAGTATCTTTTTAAGAACAGCTTTCCTTAATTAGAAAATTATATATATATATATATATGACATCTAAGGTTTTATTTCTAAAAGTGTGTGACCGGGTAGTAAAACATTACCTCAATAATGCCTATGCAAGAGAGGGCAGAGGTAAAGTCACTGAGGCAGCCTTAACTTCGCCACTTCTTGATTCTGAGTATTAACCTTCATAGTCTTATAGTGTTTTCTTAATTGAATTTCTTAGTCTTTAGAGGAATAAAGATAAAAAAAAATTCCAAGATGTGCAACTATTTGCTCAGCAGCGTTGGAATGCTCTGTTCAATAAGGGCAAGCATGATCCCTGCACATCTATGTTAAGGACCTCAATAAGTGGCCCTTCGTAGACCCTGCACAGAAGGCTGTGACAGGTTAAACCATGGCAGCACTAGAAGTGAAGAAAAGAAATCTGTTTTTTACATGGTTCCAGTGACCCAGTTCTACATGCTATTGGTATAGAGTGGCTGCAAAGGAACTCAGCTGACATAAATAAAACATCTATGATAATACTTTTAAATGAAAATGGACAAACATTTTCATCTATAAGTCTCAAAAGCAATTTGCATAGATGTAATCTTATATTACAGATGGGGCTACTGGAGCAAAGAGTTTTACAAGTTCACAAAGCAAATTAGTGTCAGATTAAGGACTTGAAACAGGTATTTTGGCTATAGACACCAAGGGCTATCCCAATACCACACAAATGTTCTGCCTCCAATTTTTTTAATTTGTCAAATATGCCTAATAATGAGTACTTTTTCATGAAAACCCCCAATGCATTTTGCAAAGCTAAGCACAAATTAGAAGCCCTGGTTGGCAGATGGATTGACCAAGGCACCAAAAAAATTAAGTGATTTACCCAAGTTCACACGTACATTTTATAAAGTGAAACTTACTTTATTCACTGTGCACTTTAAGAGAGACATACATTAACTATGCAGCTAACTCTGACACCCACACGTGCTTCAGAGCCAGCCTGCACTATCAAAACTGGTCCGATGTGCCAAAAATAAAACAAAAGATGGTGTCTGCAGCAGCAGTAGGAAGAGTGCCACCTACTTAATGACCATTACCTATTCCTGCAGCACCTGTTTTCTGTGCAGGTCTCTCATCCAAATACTAGCAACTTCACACCTGCTTAGCTCAAATTACACCCCAGGTGAGAGAACATCCCAAATAGCAAGGCTATTATAAACTATATCATTTCTGAGACATATAAAAGTAGATTAAAAACAGACACTTGAAGCGTCCCAGCCTGTCTCCCTTCTCGCTAAGAGCAGGGGAAGTTTCCAGCATTTGTTTATGTGGCATGGGCTGGGCTTTGTGGTGAGACAATGCCTCCTTCTCCACCAATCAGCCCACCAGCATGAGACCATCCCACGTGCTGCTTGTGAATGGAGAAGTTGAGGAAACAGAAGCAGCAGACACAGGCAAAATAATTAAGAAGAAGCACCAATAGAGAGGGTTGGTGGGAGACTTCTCAAGGGGCCGGAGGTCAGGCTGACTGGGAGTTAGAAAAAGGATATGTGGGTACAGGGAAGCTAGAAGACTGGAGGGTATAGGACTTGGGTGGATGGCCAGGAGGTTACAGGGACTTGGGAGGATATGGGATTTGGGGAAGATAGAGGTTTAAGGGTTTGGATTTCGAGGGATAATAGAGAGGGACCAGGGATTGAAAGTGCCTGGAGATGATATAGGGGGATTGATGCAGGGTTGAGGTGATGGGAGACTGATGAGAGAAAGTGGATGTGGAATTGGGGGGACTGGTATGATGAGAGTGTAGGGAAGAGCGGTGTGATGGGAGTTAGGAATTATATAGTGGATTATATGGAGTTGGGAGGGTTGGGGACAGCAATGATGGGAATGGGAGATAACATTGGTGTGCAGGTGATGGAGGGATTATGAAGGGGTATGACCAAGGATTATATGATGTTTGGGAGATAAGGGATGCAGGGGAGTTGGGATGGGCTATGGGGAGTGACAAGGATTTGGAGGTGAAAAGGGATTGGGGAGAAGATGATTGGGGATGATGGAGGATTGGGGGAGAGGGTATATAGAGAGAGATATAGAATGCTGGGGCATTAGGGATGCTAAGGGGGTTGGAGATGCCCAGGAGTGGGGGGGATGATGAGTGGGGGTGAAAGAGGAGGTGGATGGGGATGACTGGGGGAGTGAGGGTGCCCAGGGCAATTGCCTGTGAGCAGGGAGCCTGGGGAAGGATGATAGGGAGCCTAGGAAAAGTCCCGGGGATGCCCTAGGGTCCAGCAGAAGGTTGGGGGGTCCTGGCAGTCCAGTAGGGAATGCCTGGGGGTGGTTGAGGGTCTGAAGATGCTGGGGGTGGAGGTTGGCAGGGGTCAGATGAGAGATTGGGGTTCTGTGGGTCCAGTTGGGGATGTGCAGGAGTAAGGTAGAAGGCTGGAGGTTGGCTGGGGATCCAGGAGTGGAGGTCTGGGGGTGAAGCCCAGAGATCCAGGGTGGAGGCTGTGGGAGGGGGTTCCAGGTTTCAGTTGTGGGTTTGGGGAGGCTGGGGGTGCCCGGGGGGGTCCAGCTG
>NW_020664626.1:1279089-1302010 GCF_002925995.2 Terrapene triunguis | reverse complement strand
TCCCTGGCAGCCTTGTGAGCTGTGCCCCGTACATTCCTTTGTAATCCCCCAACCACCCATACACCCCCTAAAGCCCTCGACACCCCCACATACATCCCCTAAACTCCTCTATATGCCCTGTACACTCCCCTATACACCCCCTAAACCTATATACATCCTGTGTACTCCATCTACACATCCTAAACCTCTGTAGGCCCTGTGCACTTTCCCCATATACCCCCAAGTCCTAAATGCACCATACCCTCCCCCCTACCCTCCCTATATACCCCCTAAACCCTCTCTTCCCTGATACACTCCAGATATACTTCCTAAACCCCTATGGGCCCCATACACTCTTCCATATGCCTTCTAATCCTCCTTCTAACCTCCCATGCCCTCCCCGATACACCCAATACATTCCCCCATAAGCCACTAAACCCCACACCCTCCCTTAGGATCCCCTAAATCCCTATCCAACTCATAAACTCCACCATATGCCACCTAAACCTCTACACCCTGTACTACCCCTGAAACCTCCATACCATCCCCTATACAGCCCCTAAACCCCCATATACCCCCTAAACTCCTGCACACTCCCCTATACCTTTGCTAAGGCCCCAAACACTCCCCCATCACTTTCACAGCGCTCCTGGTATACTCTCCATAGCCCCTATATACACCTCTTACGCTCCTCATTAGCCCCATACATTCTCTTGAACCCCTGTGCACTCCACCATCCTCCTTACAGCCTTCCCAATCGTCCCCCACCCAATCCCCTATACACTACACATCTTCCTCACAGCCCTTCCTATACCCTGCACATCACCCTCCCCAACTCCCACACACTTCTTCCTCACCTGACCCTATCCCTAATACCCCATGTAAACATCCCTCCTACGAGCCGTCAAACATTTGGCATTGCCCAAGGTGCAACTTATTCTCTGGCCAACCATTTCTTTTCCAGAGATGGTTTAGAAGATTATTTTTTTAAGCTGACTTTTTTCCCCTAACATCCAAGGGGAGGTTGAAAAGACAGAGTCCAACAAGACAGGTAGTAGATTCTGCACTAAATTACGCCAGTGTTAATTTCTTCTGTCAGTGAGGTTACACTGTTATATTACCAGTGTGAGAAGATAATCAGGCCCAAGAAGTCATTTCATACATAGAGAAGACATTACACTGTGGCAGATTAGCACAGGCAATATTTACACTGCAGGACCATTCGTGTGACAGTATACCACAGGCAGTAGTTTTGACACATATCTTGCATCTGTGCCCTCCTTTTTCTTATCTGCATTGTTCTGATGCACCCTCACCATGGTATCTGGGCACATTTCAGACATGCAGACAAATGAAAGAAAGGTACATGTATTGTAGTGGAGGAGAGCACTGTAGCTGATAAAATTCTCAGATCACTTCTGTCTAATAAACATAGTTACTATTTGTCCTCCCTGAAGAGCATCTTGGTTAACATAAAGAATGGATAACTACAGCTTTGATATCTAGAGCTGTACAAAACATCTTTATTTGCTTGTGTGGTCTATATCCATGCCCACTCTCCTGCCCCTCAACAAACACACTTACAGAAATGGCTGCATTACTGGTTTCTGATATCTCAACAGCACCACTCACAAACAAAAACAAGCTGTTTACCTCTGATGTCATAATCCCACCACTCAACACTGACCGGTTCATGGGGCAGGGTGCCGAAGGGGAATACACCAGACATTTTGGAAGCAATGACTTATGAGTAACAGTTTGTTTTAAGCACACATTTGGCCTGACAGGGCTGTATAGTCTGTGGGGTTCATGTGCATCAGTAAGCAGTGCAAAAGCATTGGAGTGATACTCAAATTCTGTTCACTCTTAGAACATTTACTATTAAAAGCGGCTAATTCATCTTCTCAGAGTAACAGGCTCTAGTCCTCACCTCCCGGATTCAAGTCAAGACTTTCTCGGGTAGTAGTAACAGCAAATATAATTTTATTTAAATTTTCCCATTCTAGAAATGTTCCCAAACAAATAAATTTTAGTCTGATGATTAACCTGGCTTTTCTCAGGGACCTGCAAAGTAGCTACAACATCAACACCTTTGAATTCCTGACACAGTAGGAATCTTCGCCTGTATGACAGGACTGATGTCTGAGAACAAATAAACTTTTACTTTTATATATATATATATATATATATATATATATATATATAAAACAAAGTCTGTTTCTGCAGTGCTAATGTAATTCTCTATACCCTTCCTGAGCACTAGAATATTAATATTTCTTTTGGGTTAGTTACTAAGTTATTCCCTTTCACAGCAGCCTGAGGGATCTTTCCACCTGTGTGGTGTTACAGGAACGCTATGTGCTATCTATATGTATTTGTATATGTAGATAGTTAATAGAATGAGTGCCACCTACTGGCATATAAGAATATGTGTCGTTCATAAATTAGGAGGTTCAGTTAGGATTGGTCAGAACTTTCCCATCAAAACTATTTTTAATGAAAAATTGGGTTTCCAACTAAGCAACATTTTCTGAGAAAAGTGTCTGCTTTCCCTGGAAAAATTCTATTTTTGTAGGAAAAAAACCCCAAACATCTGAAAACTGAAATACTTTGGCTGAGAACCAAATATGTTGATTTGGCTATGCTGTCACAATACCTCATGGGAGTTGTAGTTCAGTTGCCTCATGTCCCATTCTGCTTTATGAGCTGGGTTTCCTGGCCAGACTATATTTCCCATGATGCAACCTGGGCAGGGACTTCCATGATGTACCACCTCCCTTCTTCAAGAGCAAAGACCCTGGTGCATCAAGGGAGCTATAGGAAACCCAGCCTACAGAAGAGAATGGAATCACAGAACACCCAAACTACAACTCCCATGAGGCACCGTGACAGTATTTCCTAGTCAAAATATTTTGGTTTTAATCTGAAATATTTTGGTATTTGAAGTTTCAACAAAAAAAATTTTCCATGGAAAAAGACTCCATTTTCAGACCAACTCTAGGTTCAATAAAATTGCTTTCCTTATGCACTGGTCATGGTTTCCTGCTTGAGCAGGTGGTTTGTTTCATCGTTTATCTTCAAATTCGTTTATCTTCAATTTCATCGTTTATCTCAAATTCAGAGCTTTGGAGATCCAAAGTTCAGTGAAGGAAGCTGGGTCAGATGCTTTGATGTCCTTCTGTACAATCATTTTAATCTTTTCAGTTAGCTCTGGTTTCCCATCTTTTCCAAGACAAACTGAGTTTTGTTTTCCTTTATCCGGAAAGGCTTGAGACTTTTATTCCTGTTAGATCTTGTGCTTGCTGCTTTACCTCTGCACCCAGGGCCAAAGCTAACCTGTCTGATTTACTCCATTTTTTATTAGCGGTTCATACATTTTCATAAAGTCACAGATTTCAAGGCCACATGGGACTATTATGACCATCTAGTCTGACCTCCTTCTTAACACAGGTTGGAGAACTTGGTTCCTGATTCAAATCCATGGGGTGCTGTCACCCAGCCATCCTAGACCCTAAAACCAGGGCTTCTGACCCCCCTAGCTGTTCACACATGCCAACCCCTGTACCCCAGGGCTCTGCTGAGGTTGTGGGCACTCGGCTTCTAGTGTAGGGACAATGCAGTGGAAGGCAAGTACTCGAGAGCTACAGAAAACAACAGAAGTCCTGAGACTCATCCTCCCCTGGTCTGATCTCTCCCCTGCTGATTCTGCTTTTGTCAGCCTTTCTGGCAGGGCGGCGTCCCTGCTGTGCTCTCTCCTACTAATCCTGACAGGTGGGTCTCTGTCTCCCTGCCACTGGGAAACTCCAACCCCCTCCAGCCACACACTCCTTCTCCTTGTGGGTGCCCATATGGAGAGACCCTTGTTCCAGGGGCCGGTCGCTGGGAGATAATCAAAACTGAGGGGCCCAGATTGCAGTCTTGATGGCTCCTCTGTGATGTCCGTTCAATGAGGTGACAAGACCCTTTCCTGGCAGAGGCAGCTGTCTGTGGGTACATCTGCACTGCAGCAGGGAAGGGGGATTCCCAGCTCAGGTAGATGTACACGTGCTGGAGCTAGCACCTGAAAATAGCAGTGTCTCCATGCGCATGGGCTGTCAGCCCAGGGACGTACTCAGGGAGTTGGGGGACACTGCACTCTGGCAGCTAGCCTGTGCCACCACAGCCAACCCACCCCCCGCCTGCAGCTGGAAAAGTGCCTGTCCATCTACCCAGGCTGGGAATTACAGCTCCCCGCTGCTGTGTTGACTTACTCTGGAATGCAATCCAATAGGCTGCCCTCAAGCAAGTTAAGACATGTTACAAATGGAGTTTACAATTTGCTACAGGCTTATCCTATGCTGCCATATATTCAGCCTCTGTTTATTTCTGATGAACACAGCTGTTCTCAAAGCAAAACACCAAGTGGGGAAGGAGTTTTGCAAATCGATGCAATCTGCACCCAAATACTCACACAGTCCCTAGCAAAACACAAACACCGAGCTTCACTCAGCTTTAACTGCAGGCTCTGTAGAAGTTCTGTTGGCACCTTGCCTCCCTGTTACAACTGCTCTCCGCAGACTGACTGAAGCATCACAAGCAGCTACAGAAAACAATAGCTAACTGGGTGGGTCCTCGGGATGTGCTGACCATGGTTCTTAGTAACCACAAGCAAAATTGGCAGGTGTTCAGTGCCAGCAGTGCACCTTCCAACTGCCCTCTCTTCAGCATTACAACTTAGCTCTGTCCCTTGTTTAACTAGCAGGGACAAATTCTGCTTTCCGTTAACTCTGGTGCAATCCCATGGAAGTCACCTAACCTGACTCGCCTCTCACCATCCCTGGTATCAATCAGGAATTCGTGGACTGAACTCAATGGCACTTCATCAGCATGAGTGAGGTGAACCCATCATGCTCGCAGACTTGCTTTGTGACCCCTCCTCCCTAGCAGCCAACCTGGCCCCTATTCACTGTGGCCCAGCACATGTCGCCATCAGCCCCAATGACGAGTGGAGGTAAAACATATACCAGCAAATGACTACACCCATTTGTCCCCCAGAGCAAGGGGCTAAGCAGGAAGGTAACTGTAGGGCCCAGAATCTGTTCTGTGCTTCTCCTGGGAGATCACAGCTATGCACTGCCGAGGCTTGTGGTAAAGCTGCGGCCTGACCCCTCGGTGTTTGTCTTCTGGAGCTGGAATGTTCTTGCTGGCTTCTTTGACTACTGGCAGCCTTTGTGCCTTTCCTTTGTTCTAACATCAGGCAGGTCCCTTCTGTGGCTTGGCAGGAACAACAAGAGGGAACAAATAGTCCTGTGAATCTGTCTGCTTTGTTCACACTCCTTCCTGCTTCCCCACTAGGGGACTTTTCTTTGGAAGAAAATAAGTTCTCAAGTGCTGTCCCAGATCTTTTCCACGTAGCCCTTCAGAATGCACAGCCAGCTGGAGCTGTGCTTTAGAACAAATGGGCCAGATCCTCTGCGGGCCTAAATCGCCATAGCCCTGGTGAAGCCAATAAAGCTACATCACTTTGCCTGGCCCAGGGGAATTCGCTCTTTGGTTCCGGGAAACCTTGCCCCGGAGTTACCTCTCGAGTCCAACATGGCTCCAAAGTATTACAGTGAGGAAAATATTCCCACTCGAGAGGCTCCAGTTCTTTGCTTCATCTTATTCTCTGTTCCATTTTACATAACTTCCCTTGTGTTCATTTCTTTTTCTCCTGCACGTGGTGCTCCCCTTCTGCAAATTAGCTTTAATGATAACATCACTTCTCTAGAGCGGTACGGTTACATCTCCAAAGCACTTCTCAAACAGGAAGTCACAGCATGCATAGGAGGCACCAGAAACTATCCTTGAGCAGAGTTAGCTCACCCTGACTGTCAAAGGGCTGCTGTGCTCCATTGCTTCACTCTCTGAGTATGTCTACACTGCAATCAGAAGCCTCGGGTCAGCTGACTGGCGCTCCTGGGGCTTGGAGAGCAGGGCTATAGAATTGCAGATCCAGTTGGATCCCGGACTCAGGGACCCTCCCCCTTGTGGGGTCTCAGTGCCCAGGCTCCAGCCTGAGCCTGGACCTCTACACTGCCATTTTATAGCCCCGCAAGCCCGGGTCAGCTGCCCTGAGCCATCTGCGGCCGTGCTGCAGGTCTTTTCTCGCAGTGTAGACAGACCTTCTGAGGCTCAGATTGGCACCTCGCTCCCTAGCCTGGCTTTGGCTCTTCGTAGATTACTAGGCCGGCAGTTTTAGCAGCCTGGCTCTAGCACGTCTCTTCTGTCTGCAGCAGGAAGAGCTCCCTCCTGCTGGTCCCGCCATCTCTGATCCCTTTACTGCTGAGGATCTGGTGCTGAACATAAAGAAGCGGTGTGGATCAGCTCCCAAAGGAGCCCTTTCCAATCTTCCAGGCACAGAACAATGGTGGCCACAAAGTTATCCCTTAGGCTAGGGGGATAAAGAAGAGAAAAAGGGGGAGCTTCAGCTGTGACCTGGAGGATTCCCCCTGGGATCGGGGGAGGGGATTCTGTTCTGCCTTTTGTGTTTTGGTAGAAGGGGGGATGAGGTGGGGATAGACACCAGCCAACTCAGCAGCATAGACTCTGCGCCCGGTTAAATCCCCTTTGTGCTGGTCCCATCCTTGCACACCCTCCTTCTCAGCCCACCCTCACAGAGGGAGGGGTGCCAAGGATGGCGGGGGGGGCTGGCCAGCCTGCCCTGTGAGCTGGCAATACATGAGTGGGGTTGCGGCCCCTTTAGACTGCTCTGAATGATGCCAGGGGCTAGGTAGGTCTGGAGTCAGAACTAGGCATAGGGTGAGCAGGAAGGTGGCATACGTTATTAATCACGGGGTTACGGTAAAGCCTCCTGGCCAACCAGAAGTATTTTTTCCACACAACGCAGAGTCAACCTGTGGAACTCCCTGCCAGAGGATGTTGTGAAGGCCAAGACTATAACAGGGTTCAAAAAGAACTAGATAAGTTCATGGAGGATAGATCCATCAATGGCTATTAGCCAGGATGGGCAGGGACGGTGTCCCTAGCCTCTGTTTGCTAGAAGCTGGGAATGGGCGACAGGGGGTGGATCACTTGGTGATTACCTGTTCTGTTCATTCCCTCTGGGGCACCTGGCACTGGCCACTGTTGGCAGACAGGATACTGGGCTAGACGGACCTTTGGGATGTTCTTATACCCCATCCTATTCCAGTGCAACAGTCCCAGTTTCAGCTGCTCCTGGCAGCATCTGTCTCTCGTTGGCTGGCTGCTCCCTGCCCCTTCTCTTCCTGCCCCTCAGACGAGCCAAGACCAGCTCCCACACATCTGAGGATAAACGGGGGGGGGACGGGGTTTCAGAAGCAGCTAAGTGACTTAGGAGCACACATCCCCATGGATGTCAATGGGATACAGTATTATATAGTCCTGCTTAAAGTCCAGGGAACGCGTGCTCCTAAGTCACAATGGGCTAGACCCACAAAGAGACTTAGACACTTAACTCCCATTGATCTGGGCCTTCGACTTTTATGAAAAGCTCATCCTCAGCCCATTCATTCACACTTTACAAACGTAAAAAGTTTGATAACCAAAAAGAGGCTCTTTGATTTTTCTGCACAAGGTCTGTGCTCCAGTGCGTCAGCCCCCAGAGCCCTAACCCTGCCAAGGGTTAACAGCAAAGCTGAAAGGTGTTGAACGACACCAACCCCAACACTCAGGTGTGTGCACATCGGGGTGTGGGGGACTCGACATCATTTCTTCAGCAAACTCTCTGTCCGTTCTGGGGCTGTGGTAATAAAAAGAAAGGAACATTGCCACCTTGTGTTCTGTAGTAGTGCCTAGCACTGCTTTTTAGGCAACAGTGCTGAAGTCCTTGTGAGCTGCCGTATTCACCACAGTCCATGCCCCACCTGCTCCTTGGTGAGAAAATGGGGAGATCATGGCCAGGATTTTCAGGGAGGGCTAGTGATTTGAGGGGCCTCGATTTTTAGATGCCCAACTTGAATTGTGTTCGAGGGGCCGGACTTTCAGAAACGGCTGAGCAGCATCTCTCTGAAAATTAGGCCTCGTTAAGGTGTCTCAAATGCACCACCCACAACCACTAGTCACATCTGAAAATCTCGGCCCATGATCCAGACTGTACCCTGAGGTGAGAAATGAACGGAAGAGGAGCCGTGTGTGCAGCTGAGGATGGTGTGCAGCCGCAGCCCTGTACATCCGCGATAGGGGCTGGAATAAAGCAATGGGAACTTGGGCCCAGATCCTCAAAGGTATTTAGGTGCCTAACTCCCATTGATTTTAATCGGAATTAGGGGCCTAAAAACCTTTGAGGATCTGGACCAGAGAGCCCAGTTCTGAAACATCTGTGCACTGAGCCCTTCCAGTAATGTGTATTGAGTTGGGTGAGGGCTGCAGGGTCAACCCACCAAGCAAAGGAAGAGACAAAAAGAAGCAAAGATAAGTGGGAGACTAATAGAATGATGAATCCCCCTTTATCCCTGCGTGTGCTAGGCACACAGAGCCTGGTAAATGAGCGCTGGGAGCTTGCTCACTCCATGTGCCCCCGGAGCAGGTGGGAGTGGGCAGGGAGAGATGAGGAACAGGCAGGGGCTTGGTTCTGCCCTGTCAGGGTTCCCTCCCCACTCTGAACTCTGGGGTACAGACGTGGGGACCCGCATGAAAGACCCCCTAAGCTTATTTCTACCAGCTTAGGTTAAAACTTCCCCAAGGCACAAATCCTTTTCTTGTCCTTGGATGGTATTGCTGCCACCACCAAGTGATTTAGACAAAAATCCAGGGGAAAGGGCCACTTGGAGTCCCTGTTTCCCCAAAATATTCCCCCAAGCCCCTTTACCCCCTTTCCTGGGGAGGCTTGAGAATAATATTCTAACCAACTGGTTACAAAGTGAGCACAGACCAAACCCCTGGGTTTTTAGGACACTGAAAAACAATCGGGTTCTTAAAAGAAGAATTTTATTTAAAAAAAAGTTAAAGAATCACACCTGCAAAATCAGGATGGAAGGTAACTTTATAGGGTGAATAAAAAGATTTAAAACACAGAGGATTCCCCTCTAGGCTCAGCTTCAAAGTTACAAAAAAACAGGAATAAAACTCCCTCTTAGCATAGGGAAAATTCACAAGCTAAAACAAAAGATAAGCTAACGCATTTCCTTGCCTTTACTTACAATTTCTGTAGTTTTAGATGTATCATTTCAGGTATATTTTCAGGAGATGGGTTACCTGCTTGGTCTCTCTCTCTCTGTCCAGAGAGGGAACAACACAAATAAAATCTCTCCCCCCCGCCCCGATTTGAAAGTATCTTCTTTCCTTATTGGTCCTTTTGGTCAGGTGCCAACCAGGTTATTTGGGAAATGAGGTTTTTACCCACGAAAGCTTATGCCCAAATAAATCTGTTAGTCTTTAAGGTGCCACCAGACTCCTTGTTGTTTTTGTAGATACAGACTAACACGGCTACCCCCTGAGACTTGACAATCAGGTTATTTGAGCTTCTTAACCCCTTACAGGTAAGTGATTCTGTACCTCTGGCCAGGAGGGATTTTATGTTACTGCAGACATAAAGGTTGTTACCCTTCCCATTATATTTGTGACATGCCCCAACCCCCAGTGCACAGCCGAGTACAGCTCAGCTGGCATGGCTGTTGTTGTACTATACTGCTGGTAATGACCAGTGGCAAACTACAAGTGCCCCCTCACCCCGAGCAAGGGGCAAATCGGGGGAGGGGGGAGACTGTGCCTCCGAGGTGTGTCTGGGATGCTGATGACAGCACCACCCAGGGCTTACCCAGGCTAGCCCTGGTTGTTTGGCTTTCTCCGTATTCATGCATGTGCTGTTCTGTGGGACCTTCGGTGGCAGGAAAACTGAAGGCTCTGCATGTGCAATGATTCCTGGTGTCACACATAAAGCCAGGGCATGGGGCTGATCAATAAACATTGTAATCTTCTGTGCTGTCTAATTATCAACAGCCATGTGATTATATGGAGTCAGGGGGCTGGAGCAGTGTGTACAGCGGGTGCTGAGAGCCATTGGACCAAACTGTAAACCCTGGACATGATGGAAACCACTTCAAGCCAGGGGGTGCAGCAGCCCCCCGGCCCCCAGTTCCCGCACCTATGTATGGATTGTAGGACTAAGTGGAGGATGGGAACATGGGCCCATTGAAAGTGATGGAAAGACGCGCTGACTTCCGTGGACTCTGGATCAGGCTAGATCAGCACTTTCTGGAACCTCACAGAAAATAACAGCATCTGTTCCTGACCGGTGCTGCCGTACGAATGACACATTTTCTCCGCTGTCCAGTCACCTCCGTTTTACAGTGGGGGGCGCTCTGTTAAAATCTTCACATTTGCTTAATCTTCCAATCTAAAAGTCCATCAAGCAGCTTGACAGGATAAGCCTAGATAAAATGCCAGTTAAAAATGAATATTACTAAGCCATCCAGTGATGGCAGAATGCAGATGTTGCTACAAACAAAACCCAACCGCCTTCATTTTACAAAGTCTGGTTTTGGTCCATTCCAAGAAGACCCCCTCTGTCTCTGTATAAATACTCAAAAAACATTCTCCACAGTCAGTCTCCGGGACCCAACCTGAAATAAGCTCATTTTGTTCACTTTTCTTTTTTTTTTTCTTTTTTGCGCATCCCCCCCCTTTGATGATTAGTTCAGCAGATTGTTTTAAATCCCAGGATAGAGCTGTACATCTGGCACAGAGAAAAGATGTAAATGTGGCAGGAAATGTTGCAACCTAGATCTATGAAAGAGATGTTGTGGAATTTGTGTCATTCTATACCTTGGGGGAGCGCCCTGTCCCCCCTATATTCCTCACTTATATATCATTGTGATATTGCATATAAAGCAGGCCGTGTGAGGTATCAGGGGAAAGGTTATGATCTGCTGAAAGTCACTGTTCTATCTAAATATGTATATCATTAATGCATATGAAGTTATGAGAATTGTGTTGTGTGGTTGTCACTAAAATATGTTGTGGGTTTGGGAAGCGCCCAGATAGTAGCTCTCTAGAGACAATGCCAAGGAAAGTAACCAAGGCCCGGGCAGGTGTCAAACAACCATCAACAGCCATTGTCCAGCAAAGGAGCTACAATGCAATGACTCACCTGCATGAGGCCACACCAGGGGAATTGCTCAGCCTTGCCTGGGGACTCAGCAATGCCCCCCAAACATGCCTGGACTTGTGTTCTCCAAGCACCTGGACTAAAGGTATAAAACAGAACACAGGGGCCCATGCCTGGCCTTTCTCCTTCCCCCACGTATGCTGCAAGCAACAAGGATGCTCAGAAAACTGAAGACTCCAACAGGGGAGACTGGCCCAGGTTTCAAGGGTGAAACCTGTGTACTATGAACTGCAATATCCAGTGGGGTGAGAAAAACTGCTTAATCTACATACAAAATGGGAAATGACTGCCTAGGAAGGAGTACTGTGGAAAGGGATCTGGGGGTCATAGTGGACCACTAGCTAAATATGAGTCAACATTGTAACACTGTTGCAAAAAAAGCAAACATCATTCTGGGATGTATTAGCAGGAGTATTGTAAGCAAGACAGGAGAAGTAATTCTTCTGCTCTACTCTGCGCTGATTAGGCCTCAACTGGAGTATTGTGTCCAGTTCTGGGTGCTACATTTCAGGAAAGATGTGGACAAATTGGAGAAAGTCCAGAGAAGAGCAACAAAAATTATTAAAGATCTAGAAATCATGGTCTACAAGGAAATATTGAAAAAATTGGTTTGGTTTTGTCTGGAAAAGAGAAGACTGAGAGGTGACATAACAGTTTTCAAGTACATAAAAGGTTGTTACAAGGAGGAGGGAGAAAAATTGTTCTTCACCGCGGAGGATAGGACAAGAAGCAATGGGCTGAAATTGCAGTGAGGGAGGTTTAGGTTGGACATTAGGAAAAACTTCCTAACTGTCAGGGTGGTTAAGCACTGGAATAAATTGCCCAGGGAGGTTGTGGAATCTCCATCATTGGAGATTTTTAAGAGCAGATTGGACAAACACCTGTCAGGGATGGTCTAGATAATACTTAGTCCTGCCATGAGTGCAGGGAACTGGACCTGATGACCTCTTGAGTTCCCATCCAGTCCTACAATTCTATAATTCTATAATCTAGATGTTGCCCAGTCTAATAGGATTGAGAGTTTAGACTGCGTGCTTATATTTTCTTTTCTTTTGGAAACCACTCTGACTTTTTGCCTATCACTTATAATCACTTGAAATCTACCTTTTGTAGTCAATAAATTTGTTTAAACTGTTTATCTTTACCTGTCAGTTTGCCTGAAGCGTTTGGTAAATCTGCCCAGGTTTACAAAGGCTGGTGTATATCCACTTTCCATCGATGAAGTGGTGAATCAGTTAATAAACGTGCATTGCTTGTCTTGAGCAGTGCAAGACGGTATATTCCTGAGGCACAGCGCTGGGAGCTGGGGGGATTTGGCTGGTGCCTTTCTCTGTGTGATTCGTGAATGGCTCAGGGAGCATTCATGCAATCTAGCTGGATGTGGAGCTCCCCATGCTGTTGTATTGAGTGATAACAGGGCGGGAAGGGTTTGATGCTTGTCACTAGCAAAGCACTGTGTGAGACAGCCCAGGCTGGAGAGTTAAGGGGGCACAGCGGTCCCACAGTCCCAGGCTGCACCCCGGGGATCCCGTCACAGAATTATTTACCACATTTTACGTTTCCATTCTGGACATCCCAGTGTGGAGGTGGCTGTCTCTGGAATAGTGGTGGAACCGTATACTCTTGTTGTACCAAGAATATGCCATTCACTTAAATCGGGGTGAAAAATCAAATTATTATGAGAAAGTAGCACCTCTAGGCCCTATTGTATTCAGTACTGTACAAACACTATCCCTGCCCCAAAGAAGTTAGTCTTATCGTTATAGCATCAGCATCATTGGTTACAGTAGCATCTAGAAGTCCCGGCTCATTTGGGGGCTTTACTGGGCTAAGTGCTGTACAAAGATATTCAGTAAGAGACAGTTCCTGGCCCTCAGAGTTTATAATCTAAATAGACTCTCCAGCCCTTTGCTGGTTCATCCCTGTCATCAATGAGTTAGGAGCTGATCCTACCCCCTGAAGTCACTTATCTAGGATTTGGATCAGGCCCTTGTTCCTAAGAGTCAGACAAGTACGCCTGGTTGCTGTGACAGGATGGGTATGAATTGTGCTCACAGTCAGGTGGCCAGATGTCCCGATATTAGGGGCTTTGTCTTATTTAAGCGACTATACCGGCCCTTCTGGGAAAAAAGGTGTCCCGATTTTTCACACTTGCTATCGGGTCACATCTAGTCTGCTAAAACATCCTGTTATATTTTTATCACCCTCCTCCTCCACCTGCTTGTGTGTTTTTTATCCACCCGTTGTGCCTTGTCTTGTAGTCCCGATCCTGCAGTGCGAACGCACACGTGTTTAATTTAACCCCTTGACTTCAGTGGGATACTCACATGCCTAAGTGTCTCCAAGCTTGGGGCCTTAACCTGAATGCTCCTTGGTGCAGGAAGTGCTATTTGCTACGTGTGGGTGCCGTGCCTCGCACAAGGAGACGCCAGCCTGGGTGAGGCCTCCACGTGCTGCCATAATAATATAATAAAGTCAGAAGCACAAGCAATCAGCCTTTATGCCAGGGAAGTGTGGGGGTTGGGAGGGTGAAATCTACCCTTCCCCCACACCAGGGTCATTGTGTGGGGCTGTCACCCAGCCCCCGCAGCCGTACTCCAGCAGAAACCACTGCTTCCCCAGGCCACTTGCACAGTGTGTTGGGAGACGTTAGATCCACAGGGATGTGGATCCCACGGCCCCGCTGCCCTGCCTCCATCACTGCTTTCTGTCTATCAGGGGCCAGCCAGGGACCCTCTCTGTGGCATGGAGGCAGTGTACAGGGAACTCTTCCTGCTGCTGTACCGACTCACCCCAATGTGAGCCTAAAGAGGCATATGGAGGCCTTTCTGCTTGGTCCCCACTCCAAAGGGAATCTTACCCTGAGAGACCACATCCCTGAGACATGCTTTGTACTGCTGGCTAAGGCAGAAGCCCCTTGGTGGTGTATTGGCAGCACCTCACTGCCTTACAGTACGAAATACCTGAGGTCAATAGGAAGAGAGCCCCTCTATTACCAGACGCCCCCCACAAGGGCAGTTTCTCAGCGGGTGCACAGCTCAGACTCAGACAGGCTGTTATCCTACAGGATTGTCAGTGAGCCAGATACAGCCCGCATGGCACCTGCAGTCCATTTCAAGTCATCGAGGACAATCTCTGAGCATGCGCAGTGAAGACACACTTGCCCATGCCATCAGGAATAGCCCCACTGTTGCCATATGTGTCAGTCACCAAGATCCACCATCTGCATCCGTTCCAAACGCGGGGACATAAATATAGGAAAATCCCAGTTCCAGCACTCCACAGCCCAGCGCAACCGTTTGCAAATGCTGCCGAATCAGGATTAGGCACCGAATGTGCCAAGTCTCAGCTATCATAGTCCCTAATCGTGGATGGAATGACCCCTCCCCCGTCATTGCGGGGCACTTTTTCAGCTGCACAGTTTTCTTGTACCAAGTCCGTATCTGAGACACTTACTCTCAGCGCCACTACTCCCCTGACCCTATTGCCTTTTCTCCCTCCTCCCAGGCAGGCATGGCCATCCTGACAGTGTTCAGAAACACAGTCGTCTAGAAACCCCGGAGAGCTGTTGCTGCCAGTTTCCTAGTGCTCCTATGGTCAGCGACAGGTAAACCATAATTCCAGGGCCATTTACAGGCTG
This sequence comes from Terrapene triunguis, assembly GCF_002925995.2. Lineage (NCBI taxonomy): Eukaryota > Metazoa > Chordata > Testudines > Emydidae > Terrapene > Terrapene triunguis. The sequence continues at coordinate 1,287,284 of NW_020664626.1, read as the reverse complement.
ATCTGTATTAGGAATGTTTCCAGACTGGAATTACCCAGATTTTAATAAAGCCTTTTGATCATTTTCTGTTACATTTTGGCCAGCAGATAAAACTGGAAATGTTTCAATACTGCTGTTACAACATACGTGTGGGCCAATTCTGCCTTATGCACAAGCAGGAGCGTGCTAGGTGGCATATGTACAAAGGGTATAAATTACAGACAAAAGTCAATTTTGGTGACATGGTTTTAATATCTGGCTTCCTCCCATATTTCAGAAGAACACATTTCACCATCAGTTTAGGGTCTTTGGCCCTGTAATTAAAGGGGAGTTTTGAGTAATGACGCCATTCTGACCCCTTAGTACTTTATGACTGCCATCCTGAATACTCTGATGGTTAGAACTATGAAGCGGGTTTGGGTCTGATCTTTCACCCTAAAGAAGTATGAGATGATAGCATTCATGTGCCAAGGAGACAGGGCAGTGCATCCATTGATATCGCACTATTATTTGGGGGGAGGGGAGAATTTGAAATACATTTGGCTTTGTACATTACCATTTGTTTCTCATGTTCTATCTACAGAGGCACTCAGACAAAGGACCCAAGGCCGCCCCACTGAAAACACCAGGAATGGGCGCAGGCCTAAATGAGGCCATTACATCAATACCACAGCAAGTTATTGGCCCTCTACTTGCCATTGATCTGCTCACAAAATCCCCTGCAAGTTCAGTGGAGTTTCCTGTACAAAATAATTAATGGCAGGATAACTTAATCAATACCTATCCCTTATAAAGTGGGCCCTTATCTCCCTGTGACTCTCAATGGGAGTTGGGTGCCTTTCTCCTTAAGGCACTTCTGAAAGCCCCCTCTTCAAAACGACTTACAACATTAATTATCCAGGATGGCCCCTGCCGAGTCTGTTTAGGCCCCAACCTCTCAAAGACCTATGCATGTGTTTAACTTTATGCCCTAGAGTAGTCCCATGGATTTCAGTAAAACTGCTCACAAACCACTATTCTAGGCAGGATCAGAGCCATAACACTTTCTGAAGACATATCCAAGCAGAGCTACTATGAAAAATACAGATGGAAAAGCAAAGATACCCAAAACTTTTATTTAACAATGCATAATAAATAAATGACAAAACAGGAAGAGCAACATTCAGAAAATTCAGATAACTAAAGTGCTTTTAGACAAAAATATAAAAAGACCAAGAAACAGATCTGACATTAACACTGTTTTACGGACATTTAAGAATTACAAAATAGTCTCCTATGTCAATTCACAAAATAGCATAAAATTTCTTAGGGGAGCTATGGCTTGATTTTCATAAAGGTGTGAGTTCTTTTATGCATAGTATATCAAATAACATTCAAAAGCGTACAAAATTATTGCATAAAATATCCCCCCACCCCCACCCCCACGCACAGATACAAGTTCTAAGTAAGATACACAGTGTCATTCATTTATAAGGCTGTATTGACTGATACACAGCTCCTCAGCTGGTGTAAACTGGCCTGGCTCTCTTGAAGTCAATGGCACGATGTCAACTTACAAGAGCTGAATAACCCGTCCACAGTTTAAGACCTTCTGCTTCTTCTTGAGGCCGAACAGTTGCATATTTTGAACACTGAGAATTGCCACGTTGGTGCTTACCCAGTACATCACAGTAAACGTTGGAATGTAACTTTGGAAATAAGGTTTCTGTTAAGTCCGGCACCATCTTTGCACCCAACAGGTTCCAGAAGGAATAACTCCACTCCTGTTTAGCTGGCAGAAGTGTCTTTCCGTTGCTTGTGTGACAGAATGAAAGGGAGGTTTTCCTGATTTATCACTAGAGCTGCCCCAAAACCAGGGACATTTTCACTCCAACATTTTAAAACCTTCCCTTCAGCCCTGTTTATTACAAACAAACAGCTTTAAAGTTGGGGGGGAGGCAATCTTGGCTGGATCCAGTTTTAAAATGTCTCAAATTCATGTAAAATTGTGTATTAATTGTTTGAAAAAATAATTAATAAATAGTCCTATCTCTCCAAAGTGTTAAGGGGGCTCATTTTCCTAACATCCCACCCTCCCCTGCTCCCTGAGTTTAGTGGCCATTGTCCTTCCCATCTGTCTGGAGGTCTCCTTTGAGACATTGCCTCAAAGCACTCCTGTTCTCTTGCTTTGCTGTGCTAGAGAGGTCAATCGCTGTATCTTCTGAATTGTCCATAGAGCTGAGTTTGTCACCAGAGCTTCTCTGGTGTTCTGCTGGCTTCATTTTTAATTCCTCCTCAGGACCTTCCAATCTCCAGCTGCCTGTCATCTTCTCCTCGCTCTCTGGCTTTCTTGTAACATCCATGGATTTTTTATGCATCCCTTCAAGAATGAAGAAGAGTAAGTAAATATAATGCATTGCTTAAATCCACCTGGGACAACTGAGAGCATTGTGCCTACTAATTAATTCAAACACACCCAGCTCAGCTGTTACCTTGTCCTCGTCTCCCCTCATTTGTCCATGTCTTCCCTTAGGGACAGATCCAAAGCCCAGTGAAGTCAGCAGAAAGATTCCATCTGACAGCAAAGAGTTTGGGTACCTCAGTTGCCTATTGTCTAAATCCTAGATTGTGAGTTCTCTGGGGTCTAGAATCTATATTATTTGCATGTACGTATGTAGCAAGATAGAGCTCTATTCCCTACCTGCGGCTCTACGACACTATAATAAATTAAGCACCTATTCAAACATGCACTTAAGCATGTGCTTAACTTTAAGTTACACTTAAGTTAACTTTAAATTAAATATGTGCATAAGTATTTTCCTGACTGGGGGCTAAAATCATAACAAATAATAATAACACAATATATTATTACTGTATAGCAATAGAAGGGTCGCCCACCCTAATCCGTTCTTTAACACACCCTTTTCAAAACACTTTAACACAAACTCTGAAAATTACCACCTAAGGATTTGTTGTTTACTTTAAATCCCACCGCTCTCCCCAAAAGACTGGCATGTTTGTAAGGAAGGGAAAGGCTGAGATTTGTAACAGATTTAAATATAAAGCAAGCCAGGCTCTCCCTAGCTACCTGGCTGTTCCCTCAGCATTGCTTAGCAGGACGTACCCCATCCTGGACTATGTGCTGTCTTACCAAGCAGCCAAGGAGCACAGGAGCCCACCAGCCCACTTTTGGCTGAGTTGATGATTGACTCAGGTAGAGGGATGGAGTGCCTCACCATGGCCCCATAGAGACCGTACTCGGCCATGACACTGCTCCTGCCCCAGCACTTCTCACGCTTCCTCCACTTGGCTCTTCGGTTCTGAAACCAGACCTTGGGGGGAAAGGGGGGGAGATCCGGGGCCAGGGGTGAGTGCATGTGTCCAGGGGTGTGTGGGTTGGGGTTTATATGTGTTCATGTGTGATTATGTCCGGAAGGTGTTCAGGGGGGGTGTCCCCAGGTGTGCGTATGTGTGAATGTGTGTGTTGGAGGGGGTGTTGTGGGGTGGGGGGTGTTGAGAGAGAGAGAGAGAGAGAGAGAGAGAGAGAGAGAGAGAGCGCATTACATGAGGTTTATCATGACTGGACAGGATCTTTAGTTCTAGGCCTGTGCTGGGGATCCCTATTCAGATATTTTCCCAGTGGATGTCCAGAGGGAGTCAGTGAACACAAACCCCCTAGGAACAGCTGCCTGCATGGCCATCTCCTCTGTGCTGAGCGCACTGGAAACCTTTTACATTCCCCGGAAAAGGCTGCCCCCCCCCCCCCCGCCCAGTCATTGTGCACAAACAAGGGCTCTTGGGCAGTGAGCACCTGGTCCCCCATAACCTTGTGTTTGCAGCCCCAAAGGGCTTGTTATAACTAGTCCTGGCTCCTGTCCGTCTGTCCTGCTCTTAAGGAAGTCAGTAGCAAACGCTCAGGGCCCCACTCTAGCCATTTTGGTTGCTGAAGTAACTGGGCCACTTGAGGATAGGCAGGAAGATTTGGCCCAATCGCTATTGAATTAGGGTCCTACACAGTGGACTCCTGCACAGAGCCTAGACTGGTGTCTAGGGGAGGGAGACTGGAGCAGCCCCAGTGCCCCAGGCGGTGCCATTGGGCATCTCTGCGGGCAGCGGGCTCCTTCCTAATGTGCTGTGCCTGCGGCCAGCTGGGCGCAGGAGTGTATTCGCATTGTGCACGTTCGCTCTTGGGGTGTGTAGGTGACAGCGGAGACAGCCAAGACAGCCTGGCTCTGGGCATGACAGCCTACCTGGATCCTGTCCTCGGGCAGCTCTGTTTTCATAGCTAGCATTTCCCGGGCATACACGTCTGGGTAATGAGCTTCATTGAAGGCCTTTTCTAACTCCTCCAGCTGGTGAGCAGTAAACACCGTCCTGGGGAAGGAACAAACAGTTACTGGCCACCTGGGGAGCCCCATTAGGCCTGCAGGGGCCCCCAAGCACTCCCCCAGGCCGGGGTCTACAATGACTCTGGCCTGCAATCAGGTCTGAGTCTGTTCCTGTTTACACAGGATTTGCCCCTGAGCCGCACTAGAGTTTGATTCCTGGTCAGGGCAGCTTTGCTCCTGTCTCTCAGGACAGCCCCCTTCGGCTGCCTCTGCCCATTACTGACACTGCTTCATTCCCACCCCTGCGGCCACAGCGGTCCACTGTGTAGACATGGTCTGGCCCTGAACCAGCCCAGGCTGCGGCGCGGGAGGACAGGCAAGCCCAGGCAATGCCGCGGTCCCGGGGATCCCTGCTGGGAAGAGCGGGGCCAGGGCTCCCCCAAGGCCCGGCCCGATGCCCCAGCTGTGCGGTACCTGTGCCGGCGCTTCTTCCTCTTGATCTGGGCAATCGAGGTCTTCAGCTCGCCCCTGTCCCCGGACAGGCTGTCCTCGTCTGTGCGCAGGGGGAGGGAAAGGACGTTCAGCGAGCGCGGGGGGAGGCTGGCCCCGCGCCCCGAGCCTCAGCGGGAAGCAGCCGGGGTGACTCGGGCTACGAAGCTGGCTGGGACCGAGGAGCCTTCCCCCGGGAGCCAGGGCCAGGCTGAGCTCAGCCCCGGGGACAGGGGCGCGGCTCCCCCCGCGGGTTCAGCACCACGCGGGCGGACAGAGCCGAGAGACAGCGCGGGGCCGGGGTTACATCGGGTGCGTCGCGGCCGCTCCGGGGTCCGGCGCTGGGGCTGGAGGGGGGATCCCGGGGCCAGGCCCGGCTGGAGGGGGGGGCGGCCGGGGCAGGGCCGGGCACGGCGGGAGGGGGGATGCCGGGGCGGGGGCCGGGCGCGGCGGGTGGGGGGGGAGCCCGGGGCAGGGCCTGGCTGGAGGGGGGAGCCCGGGGCAGGGCCCGGCCCGGCCGGGGGGGGGGGAGCCCGGGGCAGGGCGCGCCCCGGGGGCTGCGGGGCACGGCAGGGCCCTTACCCGAGACGTTGTCCTGGCGCCCGCCGGCGGGGGGTCCGGGGGGCCGGTGCAGCTCCGGCCGGGGCTGCAGGAACGGGACGTGCGCCGGCAGCAGGCAGGGGGCTCCGGCCGGGGGCGGCGCCGCGAAGCCGCAGAGGAAGCCCAAGCCCAGGGGCAAGGAGCCGCCGCTCAGAGACACCCCCCCAAGTCCGGCCCCGGCGCCCTCGCATCCCGCGCCGGCCACGGGGGCTGCCGGCGACTGCAGCTCCGCCTCCAGCCCCAGCAGGTCGGTGATGGCGAAGCCCTTGGAGCGCAGGGCCGGGGCGCCCAGCCGGGCCGCCTTCTCGCTGGCCGCGCTGGGCACCAGCGCCTTCCCCTTGGCTCTGCCCTCGGCGGGCTCCTCCCGGCCCGTCATGCTGGCCGCTGTCTCCCCGGGATGGACCGGGGCAGAGCCGCCCCGGAGCCTTTTATCCCGCTGCCCGGCTCCAATCAGCTCCGGGCAGGGCCCCGCCGCCGCAGGGGGGCCGGGGAGGGGGCGGGCCTGGCTCCCAATCCCAGGGGATTAATTGCCACCGAGCCCCCCCCCCTGCCCCTGCGGACACGTTTCACTGCGCCCAGCCGCGGCCCCGGGGGCTCGCTCCGTGCAGCGCGCAGCGCAGCCTGGCCCGGACGTTCCGCGCAGCGCAGCCTGGCCCGGGCGCCCCGGGCGCGCAGGGCACTGGCCAGGTTCGGCTAGCGGAGCGCCCCGCCCCGGCCCGGGAGCTTGTGCCCCCCGGGGGCTGCCCAGGCTGCGCCCTAGCGCCTCGCCCCGCCAGGTGCCGTCACAAGCTACCTGGCGAGCGACTGGATCTGCAAAGCTCGCTCCGGCCCGCCTCGCTTTCCGGGCCCCGTCGGACAAGGGGGATCCAGAGCCAGGGAGTTTCACACCCCCTGCGGAAGCGCCCCAGCCTGGGGGATTCTGGGAGGCGGGGGGAGGGAGGAATCGGGTTAGCAAGGGAAGTTTTGTTCCGTCCTTTCCCGTGGAGAACTGAGCTCGGGCACGCGGGCCCTTCCAAGGTGCCGCTCGGTGAGGCGGAGATGGACTCGCGCCCTGCCCTTGGCGCTGGCAGGGGCTCTGGGGCGTTACGGGAGAAAAGGCGGCTCCTTCTGCAGCTTGGCGGCTGGGTACAAGACAGACGGCTCTTTCCTCGGCCTTGTAAAGGCCAGACACTGAGCCCAGTTCACCCCCCGACCCCAGGGCAACGTCATTGTTTAGCAGCATTGAACCTGGCCCTGCTAAACTCGTGTGGGGCTGTTCCTCGCCCTAAAAGAACTGGGGGAATTCCTGTGTCTCCCCGGAGCCACGCTCTGAACGGGGGATTCAGTCATTTGTTCGTCTGAGTCCAGATCTTGCACCTGGATTGCAATTCCTTGCTTCAGCTGTTTATGCAAACGATTTACAAACAGCTTACAGCAAGTGCTTTAAAGCAGATCTCTTTTTGATTTGGTCCTTTTCTGCTAAACATGCAGATTAAACAAGGGTCTTCTGATAAAGATAATTACAAGGGGACTACGTATTAACTTTACATTATTAAAGAAAGACCCAAATCTCCCTTTGCAAGCTGTTCCTGGGATTAGCAAAACAATAACTTTCATTTAGGATAATTGTACTTTGAATTGCTGGGGCTTTCTGGTTTTGCTTTGGGCGATTAGGAGGTTTTCCCCTGGGACCGAAAGGAATCCCGACATTTCTTAGAAACCGGGTGAGTCAGGTGTGAAGAGAGGACAGGAAGTGTTTCCCTCACGCGGGCTTCTGACCAACCAGTAGAGCCGTCTATCGTTTTATTAACAGCTTGTCCACACATACACCCCCATCCCCACCCCAATCAGGCAGAAATTAAATGCACTACAATTGTGTCTTGTGTTTAAACAGTCGGGTACCATGGTAATGGGCGACTTTATAAAACCCTGGCCAGACAAGGCAGGGAGGTGGCTCGGTAGAGGCTCAGGCCCGGTGGGTCGGAGATCCCATACACCATTATTCCCATTAAACGAAATCTCAGTGACCTGGCTTCCGAGAACACAGAATTTGCCCCAGACTTGTTTGTTTTGAGCTGCGTTTCGCACCGGAGTCAGCTCCGTGTGCTGGGGCATTTCTAACCCGGGTCCCTGTCCGGTGCGCGCCCGCCAGAGTACGGCAGCGCTGTCACTCTTCAATTCGAATCGATCGCTGCTCCAGCCCCAGAGCCGCACCTCTAGATCACATATAGGTCAGAACCCAGGGGACTTACACTCCTCGCCTTCACTTTCCCAGGTTTGCTGCAGTTTTGCTGAACGAAGAGACTTTCACTGCGAGGCAGGGAGCAGATCTGCCGGAGTAATTAGACGCGGTAATCCGGCCTCCGCCCACAGCAAATTTCCTGTCCCACCAGCTATTAGTGGCTAAAACCCTAATTTTTGACGTCGCCCCCGAATCAGTTTAATTTCAGCAGTTTAGGGGAGGCTGAGCGGCTGCCGGGGATGATGAAGCCTTAAATATGCATATGGCCAAGTCATTTGGAAAGTTGGGGGATAACGCGGAGATAATTGCTCCTAATCAGTTTATGAACCATAAAAGCTCCAGCCCGAGAGAAAGCCGCTAGATGGAGGAATAGAAATAGAGTTTAAATCTCCGGCTCTCTGGAGAGCGGCGATTACCCCCCTCCACACACACACAAACCCACACACAGGGGGGGGGGTCCTGCCCGCTGGCCACGCGGCACTGGGGGCGAGAAACAGCAATGGCGCAGGCAGTCACTGGCACTGTGCGTCTACAGCTCTGCCGCGCTATGCGCACCTAACACCCGCGCGCTTTGCACACCTAACACCCGTGCGCCTTGC
>NW_020664626.1:1250386-1279079 GCF_002925995.2 Terrapene triunguis | reverse complement strand
GCGCCTTGCACACCTAACACCCGCATGCTGTGCACTCCTAATATCCGCGTGCTGTGCACACCTAATATCCGTGCACCTTGAACACCTAACACCCGTGCGCTGTGCACACCTAACACCCATGCACTGTGCACACCTAACACACGCAAGTCTTGCACATTGCACTGTGCACACCTAACATCCACGCGATTTGCACACCTAACACCAGCGCGTTGTGCACACCTAGCACCCGTGTGCTTTGCACACCTAGCACAGCGCGCTTTGCACGCCCACATGCATTATGCGCACCCACGCCCTCTATGCAGAGCAGAAATCTAGGGTTCCCGACTGAGCCTTTTGACAATAAATCAGTTAAAGGATATCTCGATATATGCTCATCAGAGAGGATGATCCGGGATTAAACTAATCAGTAAATGTTTCTCTGCTCATTATTTTCCAGGGAAGATTTCCAGGCGATTCTCCGACGCCAAAAGATTATTAATCCCGTAAAGAGCAGAACATCAAACATCGCTCCTGGCCCGCGGTGCAAAGGCAGAGCCCCTGGGCAGCTCGCGTGTCTGCGGGGCCCAGGCCCCGGGGGCAGACATCGCTCCTGGCCTGCGGTGCAAAGGCAGAGCCCCTGGGCAGCTCGCGTGTCTGCGGGGCCCAGGCCCCGGGGGCAGCCCCAGGTGTCATTGGGCGCCAGGATCCAGAGCGCTCTGGCCACCCTCCTCCCACCAGTGCCCTGCCCCCCCCCCGGCCCTGGCCCGCTCACACCTGCCTAGCAGCCCCCAGCCAGCGACCCCCAGCTCCGCTCAGCCCCGGGACATCGGCTTAACCCCGACCTGGGGGACAGAGCCTTGGATCCCCGCCGGAGGGAGGGACCTGCCTTGGCTGGGACCCCGGGACTGCAGCGCGGCTAAGGCAACATCCCCTCGCCCGTCTCTGTCCTGCCCCCCAGGCTCAGGCAGGGGGGTCCCTCGCTGCCCTTTGGAGGAGACGGGGCTGGTGTGACTCTCCATCGCCGCCTGGGGCCAGCGGGAGGTGCCTCTCGGAGCCTCTCCTCGGCGCCCTGACCATGCTCTTTGTTATCATATACACGCCGGCCAATCCCCCTTGGATCTGGCTGAACACTTAGGCGGGCTGACGTCTTGTGGCAGTGAGTTCCAGAGTCCAATTCCACGGAGTTCGAAAAAGCGTCGGGAGAAGAATTGCTGGGGTTGCACATTCTTCCTCCAGCCCGTCACCACCGCCAGGGCCAGTCCGTCTGTTAGTGGGACACTTGGCTCCATTTGGGAGGGGCCCGTGAGGACACGGGACAGGCCTCTCTTACTAAAGGTGCAGAACAGCGCAGGTAACTGTCGGACTGGCCGAAGAGGGGCCAACCGAGCAGGTTGAATATTTCTCTTTCGAGGGGGAGGAGGGATTTCAGCAAGAGGGGGGCAAGTTTTATGAGTTTTCATTTCATTTTATTTTGCAAAATTCCCTCCCCGCACACACATAATTTGTGGACTAGCCCTTGAGGTCAGGCTGACAGTCTGACTATGCTCCTAGCTCACCTGTTCGCCGTAGGACGGCCGACTGACGTTCAATGGAAATGTAAATCAGCACATATGATTCTAGTTCCTATTTTCTTTGGCTTGCAAACATCTTGGTAACATCAAGCACTGACTTCCAGCTTCTCTTATTTGGAAATCTCTTGTTTCCTTGTTTCCAGTCTCAGTTAAATACCACTTGCCTTCCCACAAATATAAAAATAGAGTTATAACCTTGGAAATATCTTCCCTTGCCTGGAAATGACCTTATGCGTGAATCAGGGAGGCTGGATAAGAGAATAGATAGATATTGGGTGGGATGGTTTAGGGGATTAGTAATAGGATAAGGAAGCTTTCACCTCCAAGACAGTGGTTTAGATCTGAACCAGGTCAGCACCAACTGATAGCTCCTTGTTGGCCGGTGTGAAATGAGCTGGTGGGACTAGCTGAAGTCCTTGTGAAGAGACGGCCACCTAAATAGCCACCATTCTCAGCAGAGAAGGCAAAGCCTGGATCCACAGGAGTTCCCCCTGCTCCCTCCAGGCATGAGCTGTGAATCTTTTCTGCACCATTGCTGCAGACAGGACTGCCATGGAGAAGTTTGAGATTAAGCCAGAGACAGGAAAGGATGTGCATTATGGTCTAACAAAGCCATGCCTTGGTGGCTGATAGGTACCAGGTGATGGATGGCTGACTGTCACGAGTGGCCATGGCCCATCACCCCCAGACCATGATCTGAACCCTAGAGCATCTTGGTGAACTCAGATAATGATCCTTACTGCAGAAAAAAGTGTAATAGGAGAGGGGATGATCGCTGACCTGTAATTCTGCTTCCCTGAGGACACGATGCTGTCTGCGTCCCTGCTCTTGGATCTCAGCTCCCCTGGCAAAAGACCCACCCTCCCCTCACCGTCAGTGCTTTTGGGATCTTTAGGGCACCCGCATTTCAGCCCCATTCTGAAATCAGCTGCCATCGCCTTCGAGTCCTCTCCTGAAACTCCTCGGTGAGTGGGAAACACAGAGCTTCCCACGTTCTCCATGGGGGATCCAGACCAGCACCCCGGGAGAAGGAGCTGGGCCCCACGGGGATCTCTGCCTTACCAAAAAGTCCATAATTTAAGAGCCATCAAAGTTAAGTGAAGTGAGTCGAGGGGAGCCAACGCTGCAGACTGGCGAGCCATCGAGAACTCTGGGCCCAGCACACACTGCAAAGCTTTGAGATGCTGGCTGCATGAAGCTTTGAGAGGTGATGGGGTCCAGTGGAGAGGGCACTAGCCTGAGATTCAGGTTACCTTGTTCTTGTCCCAGCTCTGCCACTGACTTGCGGTGTGACCTTGGGCAAATCACTTTGCTGCTCTGTGCCTCAGTTTCCCCATCTGTAAAAGAGGGATGATAAGAAGGTTCCTTTTCTCCCACCCTCTGTCTGTTTAGCATGTAAGATCTTGGGGGCAGGGACTGTCTCTTGCTATGTGCACATACAGCATCGAGCGCCATGGACTCAGACCTTGGGTGGGACGTTTAGGTCCTACTGCTACTAAGGTTTCATTGTCCCTCGCTGAAGCATTTCTTCACTCTCCTCTCAATGCTCTTTGTTTATTGTATTTATTGACTGTTCCATTCTAGTTGGTTTATTTCTGATACGTGATGGCCTAGCCCGCACTCGGGGCCCGGGCACAGGCAATTTGATTAAAACAGTGACGCACACACAATACAATCCCTCCTGGACTCTTGTAGCACACACCATCCCCAGCTCACTAACACCAGTGGGAGGGAAGAGGAAATTCTTCCATTGCCAACCTGCTCACGCCCACCTCTGACTTCAGCCCAGCCTCCACTAACTCCAGGGACAATAGCCGAGCCATGCCCCGGAAGCCAGTGCATCCAAACGCTGTCAAACAAGGGGCAGGAGGAGGGAATTCCAGAGGCAAGGATTCTTTACTGCGCATGTCCTTGAGATGCACAGGTGGGGGGAATTTGCCATCCGTGCATCTGGCCACCGTCTCCCCGGATCTCTGGACCGTTCTAACACAGCCTGCAAAGCACCCAGCTGAACAGCAGCGGTGGGTGAGCCCCGTCAGCAGAGGACGCGTCTAGAGTAAGGGAGAGGAGGATATTTACTTATTGTCCTGAAGCCATTGTTCTCGGGGTTTTATCATCACGACTTCTCTCCACTGCAAATATACTTGGGGTGGGGGGGTCCAGAACTGAGCAATAATAATAATACACCTCTACCTCGCTATAACGCTGTCCTTGGGAGCCAAAAAATCTTACCGCGTTATAGGTGAAACCACGTTATATCGAACTTGCTTTGATCCGCCGGAGTGCGCAGCCCCGCCCCCCCGAGCACTGCTTTACTGCGTTATATCCGAATTCGTGTTATATCGGGTCACGTTATATCGGGGTAGAGGTGTAATAATAAAATACTGCAACTAAGTAGCAGCCCATCAAAGAATTTATTACTAATGTTAATGTTCAAAAGTAGGGCGCTGCTGTGTTAATAAATGCTAGTGTAGTAGGGCCAGCCAACCAGTGCTAAGGACAGCTGGGGATGGCCATGCCAAGGGGATTTTAAGTGAATCCAGGACTATTTGGAAACAAATCTGGTTTCCACCCACATCATCCAGTACAAGTATCTGACAAACCTGTCAGGGATGGTTCAGGTACACTCAGCCCTGCCCCAGTGCCGAGGGATGGACTAGATGCCTCACACGGTCCCTTCCAGCCCTACATTTCTAGGATTCGTTGACTCTAAGTTAGAGCAGCCTTCTGGCTGCTCTAATGTGTGACACTGTCAGCAGCTCCAAAGAGCTGTGGTAGGATCCAGGGATCAGCCATGCTGCCGTTCCTGAGCCACACTCCCTATGCAAGGAGTAAGCTGTCCCCAGGGCAACTTTCACTGGTGAAGCAGCATACGACTGCCGTGAGTTAACCAGAAGCTACAGGCCACAGCCTGGGATAAGGTCAAAGGTTATAGGACAGCTGTGTGTGTGCAAGGGTGCACGTGAGTGAGTGTGTGTAAAATGTGCAGGGTTGGTAGCCACAAAGAGACCGTTAACAATCCTGTGTCCTCTAGTTCTATGATAAAATTCTTTGTAATGTCCTACCAAGCCGGCAATTCTTGGCCACGTTGTTACTGCTTCTGTAGCGTTCAGTGTTGGAGCTCACAGCTCGTAACTGACCGGAGATGAGCTGTGTACTACGCGGTGCACTAGCCACAAATTGCAACAGGGAAAGCTCAGCTCTAGACTTTTTATGACAGCAAAACTCCCTCCCTGACTGCAGCCCAGTGCCTGTTCCACCGTGACTAGCTTTGTTCCTTAAAGCAGACAACTGGCTCTTGAGGACGGACAGACAAGCAGACACAGAAGAGCAAGTGTGGAATTTTCAGAGGTGCTCAGCATTGGCCTAGCTCTGCTCCCACTGTAGACAATGGGAGGGCAATTTAATTTCAGTTATTATAGAAGATGAAACATGGGTGATACTTAAATACATGGCAAAAAGGCTTCACTCCAAACACCACTCTGCAAGCGTTGCAGAGGGTTCCACTTAAAGTTCATTCCCATGATGCAAAAACACATCTGTCTCATATTAAATGTTAGCTGTAAACACATTAAATTGGTCTTGATAAAAATCTAGTGGGAGTCCTAATTCTGCATCAGCGAGTTATTTTCCCCCTTACATTCAGCATGCCCACTAGACATCCCTGCTAATTCCTGATAATAGATTTCTTTCTTAAGACGTTTGATTAAAAACAGAAGAGCAGTCATGATTTAAATGGACTTTAAGAGCAAACCATGTGTTGATACACAGGACTTTTACATCTGGAGTGTCACAGATTAATCAAACTGCTGGAAAGTGCAGTAACAAGACAGCTGTCACAGCAGTCCTGAGTAGATCTCCTAATTAATTCCTAGCGGAAAACAGGGCAAACAAATGAACATCCAGCCATCACACCTAACCTGGAAAAGAAAAAAAGAACCCAAAGAATGATATTTATTTATTTAGATGTATAAAGACAAGAAATAGGTATCTATTTCACACTCTCGATGTTGCTAACAATTATTTGTAATCACAAGAGGAACTGGATGCAATCCAGCTGGGTGACAATGTGGTCCAGTGCTATTAAATCAATAGGACTGCTCCCTGTGCATAAAGGTAAGTATGTGCATAAGCTTTTGCAGGAAAACGCAGCAATGGCTGAAGCGTTAAATGCCTTTTTTGTTTCAAATTTCACAAAAAGGTTAGCAGTGATCGGATGACTAAGATAGTGAACATCAGTGTAAATGGGGTAGGATTTGAAGCTAAAATAGGAAAAGAACATGTTAAGAATTACTTAGACAAATCATCAGGGCCTGATGAAATACCTTCTAGAATATTTAAGGAACTGGCTGAACAGATCCCTGAGCCATTAGGGATTATCTTTGAGAACTCGTGGAGGACAGGAGAGATCCCAGAGGACTGGAAAAGGGCAAATATAATACCTAAGGACAACCCAGGGAATTATAGACCAGTCATCTTAACTTTGGTGCCCAGAAAGATAATGGAGCAAATCAAACAATCAATTTGTCAGCACTTAGAAGAAAATAAGGTAATAAGTAACAATCAACATGGACAAATCATGTCAAATCAACCTAATATCCTTCTTTGACAGGCTACCAAGCTTTGTGGGTGGGGGGAAGAAGTAGATGCGCTATAGCTTGACTTTAGTAAGGCTTTTGATATTGTCTCACATGACCTTCTCATAAACAAACTAGGGAAATATAGCCTAGACCTAGATGAACCTTCGATAAGGTAGGTGCACAACTGGCTAAAAAAACATACTCAGAGAGTAGTTATCAATGGTTCACAATCAGATTGGAAGGGCGTGTTGAGTAGGGTCCTGCTGGGATCTGCCTTGGGTCCAGTTCTGTTCCATATCTTCATCAATGACCTGGATAATGGCACAGAGAGCACACTTATAACGTTTGCAGATAACATCAAGCTGGGAGGGGTTGCAAGTGCTTTGGAGGATAGGATTAAAATTCAAAATGAAGCTGCAAACTGGATAAATGGTCTGAATTAAATAGGATGAAATTTAGTGAGGACAAATGCAAAGTATTACACTTAAGAAGACATAATCAGTTGCACACATACAAAATGGGCAATGACTGCCTAGGAAGGAGTCCTGCGGAAAGGGATCTGGGGGTCGTAGTGGATCACAAACTAAATATGAATCAACAGCGTAACGCTGTTGCAAAGAAAGCAAACACCATTGTGGGATGTATTAGCAGGAGTGTTGTAAGCAAGACACGAAAAGTAATTCTTCTGCTCTACTCTGCGCTGATTAGGCCGCAACTGGAGTATTGTGTCCAGTTCTGAGCGCCACATTTCAGGAAAGATGTGGACAAATTGGAGAAAGTCCAAAGGAGAGCAACAAAAATGAAGAAAGGTCTAGAAAACATGATCTACAAGGAAAGATTGAAAAAAGTGGGTTTGTTTAGTCTGGAGAAGAGAAGAGAGATGGCGGGGGCGGTGGGGGTACGTAAAAGATTGTTATAAAGAGGAAGGTGATAAATTGTTCTTAACAACTGAGGACAGGACAAAAGTAATGGGCTTAAATTGCAGCAAGGGCGGTTTAGGTTGGACATTAGGAAAAACTTCCCATCAGGGTGGTTAAGTAGTGAAACAAATTACCCAGGGAGGTTGTGAAATCTCCATCACTGGAAGATTTTAAGAGCAGGCTAGACAAACATCTCTCAGGGCTGGTCTAGATAATACTTAGGGAATGTCTACGCATAAGCCACTACAGTGGTCCAGTCGCACTGCTGTAGCACGTCAGTGAAGACACTACCTATACCGATAGGAGAGATTCTCCACCTCCCCGAGAGGTGGTAGTCAGGTTGGCGGGAGATTTCTCTCTAGCACTGTCTGCCCTGGGGGTTAGGCTGGTTTAACAGTGTCGCTCGGGGTGTGGATTTCACTCCACCTAGCTCACCTGCAGGGCCTGACCTGGCAGGTGTTCTCAGAACACACCTGTGTGGCTGCAGCCCTTAGTTCTTTTGCTCAAGCAGCAGAGGCTTGTGCTTTTAATGCTGTAGATCCCAGCTTCAAATCCCGCATCCCTAAGCTTACACTTGTGTTTTAGGCTGCTTGGGTATTTCACTAGCATCCATGCTTAGAACCTAAGGCAGAGCTACTCAGAGTCAGTGTCACCGCGAACTGTGGCGCTAGCCCAGGCTTATGGAGGAGCGAGATTCAAATTCAGCAGTTCGTTTTCCATCGCAGAGTCTGTGCTAGCCGATAAGTTACAGACGTGACATGGCACCGACCACCCTCACAGATTGCACTCTTCCCTGCCTTCTAAAAAACACACGCATTTCCCTCCTAATGTAACCAACAGTTACTGGGGACCTGATCCCGAGCTCTCTGAAGTCAGTGCACAGACTCCACTGACTTCCGTGGGCTTTGGATCAGGCCCTAAAGCTCTTGCAAATATAGTTAGTGGAAAAACTAGCTCGCTTCAGGCTTAGTTATCATTTGTGCTAGCTTACAGCTCATTAGAGCTAATTGCAGTGACTGTAGGAGCTGTGTCTATGGGAGTGCTTGGAAAGTCTGGGGCACAAGGCAGAACTGGGCTGAGGATATCCAACTGTGAGCAGCCGCAAACTAGCTGAAAGACTGTCCACTTCAATTACCTCCACAACAGAGCTATTCTTTTACTGCAGTATGCTTGTCCGATTACCTTATTTTATTATTTGTGATCACTCCTCCAAAATGTGCTAATTAAACAGAAATCATCAAGTCAATTAGAGAAACTCTCATTAAAGCAAAAAAAGAGAGAGAAAACAAGCAGGAGAGATATGGCTGTGAGGCTCCCAGCCACATACAATAGCTGCCAAATTCATTAAATCAACAGCCTAGGAAGAAGCAATGTACATCTTCCCTTTGCAGACTCCTAAAACACAACTTTCTAAGCACCAGAGTCACATTTCTTCCATCTAAAGATAAAATAAAAACTAACCAATCATCTCGAGAATGAGGGGAACCCACAGTAGCCAGGCCTGACTCTCAGAGCACCTTTTCCACTTGCGAGAGCCGAGATTTTCTTGTTTGTCCCCAAAAGGGCTTGATCCAAAGTGCATTTTAATCAATAGAAAGATTCCCATTGATTTCAGTGGGCTTTGAATCAGGCCCAAGACACCACAGTCCTATTTCTTTTCACTGGTATTTTAAAGATCTTAGGCTAGTTTATTTATACCAATTGGGGACCTATTTGGATAATGGATGGGCTTCAAAACCGTTGGACTCTTTCAGAGCATGAACCCAAGTCCACTGCAGTCTCTAG
The DNA here is from genome assembly GCF_002925995.2 of Terrapene triunguis. Taxonomy (NCBI): domain Eukaryota; kingdom Metazoa; phylum Chordata; order Testudines; family Emydidae; genus Terrapene; species Terrapene triunguis. The sequence continues at coordinate 1,270,244 of NW_020664626.1, read as the reverse complement.
CAATTGATTGGAATGGACTTTGGTTCGGGCCCTTAGGTTTTCCTTACACTTACTTGTGTTATTATTTTAATATAACAACTCAGCAATGGATGGCTGAGAAGTTTAACTGGTAACAGAGCCTGTCAGCCTGAGGTCTCTGCTCTGAACTGGTCTCCACTGAAAGGCTGTGCAGTGGTCCAGGAGAAATGAGCGGCTAGGAGGGAGAACAAAGATGTGATGTGACTTTCCCGAGCTCACATTCCAGGTCAATGGCAGAGCCGGAGTTTCTTGGGTCCTACGGCAGGACCCAATCCCCTGGCCCCCGAGATGGCATTGTGACAGACTGACAATGTCCTGCACTATCTTGGACACACCTTATGGACTAAGATAAACTTTACTGAACAAAGTTAAACCTGATGGAACGAGGTTTACTACCTTTGGGGTCCAAGGTATTAACAATACAGTGGTATGTGTTGTTGAGGGATTGTATATATTTCTCTAGAAAGGTAAACAGGAGAACAGCAGGGCGTGATTAGGCAAATTCACGCAGGTTGCGACACCTCCGGAGAAACACTCCGCCCGGAGAGATCCACATATCCTGGTTCAGACGGGATTCTCCAGGCACCAGCCAACAAAGAAAGGATTTTTGGATAAACAGCCTGGTTTTTAAACTGCCTTGAGGCTTCTTCCTGATCCAGCCCACAGCCCGGACCCCGGGTTGGAAGGACGGGGCCTATTGAAGCCCCATATGACTGGGAGCTTGTTCTGAGCTGAAGCTGTGATGAACTTGAAACCACAAGGAAACCCCGTGGGTGGGGACTGAAGGACTGCTCCTGCCAGAACCCATAGGGGTGATCTCTGGCAAGCTTGTTAGCAGCTGCGTCGGTTCTTTGCTTGGGTTTAATGTGGTTTCTCTGTAACGCTTTTCACCCTAAAAACGAAGTAGGCTGGCTTGGAAAGAGCCGTGTGTCCCGTACACTATGTGTGTACCGGGAGCACCGTAGGTCGGTGCCGGGGCACTGCTGTTTGCACCCGGGAGCTGTTGTCTGAACAGCGCAGGATTTGCTGGGGGTCCGTTCAGCGTCCTCCTCGCTAGCAGGCCGTTCGTCTGTCGTTTCCTGTTCCTGACAAACAAAACAAGAGAGTTCATTGTTGCTGCTGACTGTGAGTGACCACACATCTTCCTCCCCACACCAGTACAGCAGCTTCCCTCTGTGGGCAGTCAGACTGTGAGCCGTCTCTGGAAAGAAAGCAGCAGGTGCGCGGGGCAGCCTGGAATACCCCAGTCAGAAGGGAGAGAGATGCGTATCTCCACCCAGGAAAGGCAACAGCTGGGCTGCTGGAAGCCTGAGGGAAATACAGGTGCAGCTGCCCTGCACTGCGACAGATACAAGTAACTTCTGAGCTACCTTGTGATTTAACACAAGATACTCTGAGTACAGTTAAAGAGATATCGAATAGAGCGGGTTAATAATTTATAAGGAATAATTTAGTCAGCAAATGTCACCTCTTTTTCTGTCTGTGGTCAAATATATTGGTTATTCACAATTATTTACCAGTTTATTCGCTGGTCTGTAGATTGTTCATGAGCAGTTCACAGCTGAAATTTAAGATCTTCGTTTTGATTGGTCATAAAAGCTCACATGGCATGTTTATGCTCCCTGACTGGATAAGCTTACCAGATTTCTTGTGAAAATACTCATGTTTACTCATTCAGAATTCAATAGTTGTTTAAAGTTTGCGGCGTCTGTGACTATCTCTGCCATTGCATTCATTGGCTGGTATGTCTGCAGAAAGGAGACACTAAAAAGGCACAAAAAGAATCCATGTGAATTGGTTAAAAAATTCAAGCCAATATTCATGGTAGGTTTTTAACAGTATTCACCCATCTCAAGTGCTGAGTTTAACAGACCCTGTGTGGTCCAACTTGCTACAGTATCCCTGGTGTTCCTGTATGGCAGTCCAGGGCACACGTTCACGTCACTTTATGCAGCAGAATTACTGCAGTGAGTGACATCGTGTGACAAGACCGCAGCTTGAAAGTTAACGTGTCTCACCACTGTCATTAAAAACGAGCTAGCTGCTGTGAAAACAATACCTTAGTGACAAAATCAGCTGCTCACATGAGAGACGCAGCATCAATTCCAAACTATCCAAAAGTTGGTGAATTCAGCAAAAATGTCCCGGGGAGACTGATTTCCAGGCTGGTAGAAGAAGTGTTGCATTGGGGACGCATGGTTATTTTTCTGGTAGCCGAGTCACTGACTGAGAAGGCAGTTTTATGTTTTCTTTTTGACCAAAGAGTCTTTTGGGGAGTGTTTGTTCCTGGTGACTCCTCGTCGGAATCACTGGCTTCGATCATTCTTTGTCTCATTCAGATTGGCAACCCCCTGTCAAACTGCAGCAGGTTGTAAAGAGTTCAGGCCTTCCCTATTGCACTGTGACATGATCACATGTCTGAACCGTTCACTACCCCTGCCTAATACATACTGGACATACACTGCATGCACATTGGAAGTATTCATCTAATGACATTCAACAAAGTCAAGTAACCAGTTAATGGAAAATTAGGGGAAAACACCGTGTTGGGTTTTGCAATAACATTACCCTCCCCGTATGAACCAGACTGAACCTAAAAGAAATGAGCAACGTCTAAGCTGTGCCAGTGTAAGTGATGGAGAACTTCTGGTGGTTTGGATGTTCACTTCGCATAAACCCCGAACCAACTGGATACGTCTCCGATGCTTATGAGGTCTCTTTTCTGCTGCCTTCTCTTCTTCTCTCTCCCCACTCCCAACCCAGCCACCCAACCACCTGTCTTTCTAGGTACTTACATAGGGTGACCAGATGTCCCGATTTTATAGGGACGGTCCTGATTTTTGGGTCTTTTTCTTATATAGGCTCCTTACCCCCACCCCCTGTCCCAATTTTTCACACTTGTCGTCTGGTCACCCTATACTTACATTGCCTCATCACTGTAGCATCTGAGCATCTTTCCTGAAACACCCCACTCTGCATCCTTCTGACCCCTCCGACTTCCTTTCTCAGCCTCCCATCTGGATGATATTCCACTGGTAGGGCAGGTCTCAGGTCCGACCCTTTCTCCAATGGACTCTGGCTGCCTGCTTCACCTCTATTCATATGTTGTGTGCCTCTAAGCTTCTCTAGGGGAAAGGTGACCCAGAATGCATTGCCCCCTCAAGCAAGCTTGCAAAGTTTGAACAAGCAGTTGGCCCTGTAGATAGTGTAAAACATGTTGAGAGCCCAAGACCGATTTCCGCCTCCATAACAACACTCTCCTTATTCAAACCTAGACATGGTAGAGAATTCAGTGAGGTGTGCTCGAGTTCTTACATTTCCAAACCAGTTCATCCATCTCTAATCAGCAGGCAGAGTATTCTGAGACCGAACAGAATTATTTCTCCTTTAATTAGTCTCTCCGTTTGATATCTGTGTAACACACCATATGGTATTGATTTTTCAGAGGGATGACCCTACAAGACTACACTTGAAGTGAAAAAAGCTAACCTAATTAAAAACTGAAATAGACCCATAAGCATATAGGCTATTCTAGCTCTCTCGCGAATTCACCCATACAGATCATGTCTTCTAAATGCAAAGTGATACTGGGATAAGAACAACACTTATTGTTTAATTGTCTTTAAAGGACTAAATGCCTCCAAGTAAGGGCAGCTTTGATATGTTTCCTTTTTGAATGTGAATGAAAAATGGCTTTGCTATTTGTAGGAGACTGAGGACAAGGACTCCTGGGTTTATCCTCATCTCTGCCACAGACTTACTGTCTGGCCTTGGGGAAGTCTCTTAACCAAGCTGTGCCTCAGCTGACCCATCTATTGCATCACATCCCTTTCCCTGCGGACCTTAAGAGTTCCATGGGGGCTGGGGAGTGTCTGAGCTCTGCCCTTTGCAGTTGACAGTGTCTAGGTCTAGCCATCAAACACCTTGGAGACTGGGGCTGGGCTGAGACACTCCATGGCAGCGGGAGTGGAGTTCACAATCTCTACAGTGCTACACGTGGGGACTCTGAGCGCCAGGGTCACCCCTGGAGGGCGCTTGCATACAATGTGCAGAGGGGAGAGTGGTTGACATTCACAGGTGCTGTGCAGGAAGGAGGAAGTGGGGGACACCATCAGAAGTGGGGTTCAGGGGAAAGCTGAGGGGGCTGGCAGCACACACCTGGAGGGGCTGCTTGGGAAGCTTCGAAACTCCCTAAAATCTTCTGAGCTCCATCCCAGTCCATGCAGAGTTTACAGCTTCTGCGGTAATCAGGACCTGGATTACAAGCCCCACAGACACTGGGGCAGGGGTCCAGTGATCAGCAGCTGCCTCAGTGCCAGTTCCCGTACAGCTTACCGTCTCTGCTGTGGTCCACCAGGGAAGTGCAAATTGTGCCTGGACGGAGCGTGCATTCTCCGTAGCTGAGCAGGAGGGCACCCTTGCAGGGGCTCTGCTGGGGAACTTGCAGGACACGACAGCAAAGGCTCCTTTGGAGGTGTTGTAAGTACTGCAGGGACTGGGGAGGCTGTGGAGCTTCTGGGGGCTCTGGGAAATTACTGAATGGGATTCACAAGCTGCTCCCCCAGGGTGTCTCTTGCTCCAGCTCCCAGGCGAGCAGCCTGGAGAGTTGACTCAAGGCCCATTGAAGCCAATAGAAAAACTCCCATTGACTCCAAATGGCTTTGGATCAGGCCCTTAATCTGTTTACGAGAGACAAGAAGCCGTCCGCCAAGACGTCATTATACAGCTTCTACTCGGCTAATATTTTTACTCTGCAGCAAGTAGCTCTCTGCTCATCACTGAATTTCCATCTACAGAAACCCAGAACGTGAGATGAATTGGGCCGTCCAGTAACACTTTGCGTTCAGGTAGTGCCTTGCATCCAATGAGCTCAAGGACTTACCAACATTTTTATGGAGCCACACTAGACTCTTCCTAGTGCAGGTGGAATAGAGACTTCCGTTGCAAGCCTGATTCTGATGCTTCTTGCTTCCACTCCCAGTTCCATCAAAGCTACGCCAATCTGGCTGAAATTCTAGAGATATGAGTTTATGGCAGGATACAGTTTTTCTGCATATTTTGAGGCAAATCAGATAAGCCATTAAAGAGATTCTCAAACAAAAAAACGTAGGGCTCAATCCTCCGGGATTGTAAATCGAAGTCTGACCCTTACCGGAAAAGCCTGAAGGTTGAAAATGTGTTTCAATGGAGTCCAACGAACGCCACAACAATAACTATTACACCTCTTCTAACAAAACTGCTACACCTCTTAGAGAACCCAAACGTCAGAATGCCTGAAATAAAAACTGAAGATGGCCATTATGATAACTGGGCCTAACTCTTTACCTTCACTGTGCGCTCAACTGTAAAACGTGTGTGAAAGTTCATAAGATATCACAATAACCTATAGTAACAATTGTTGCTGGGAAAAGGTACAAACAGGAGACAGACTAAACTAGTCTAAACAAAAGGCCTCCTGCTATAACTCCAGAACTGTGTTAAGTTCATGCTTGGAAAACAAGAAAATCTGGGTCTGGAAATTAATGAACCAAAATTAGTGTGTCAGATATTAGGCCTAATTAGTGGATAAAATAATGAAGGGATGGGCTATTCCACCCTTTTGACCCTTAAGATCAATACAGCAAACCCAGCCTGTTCCTTATTGCTGTATCATCCTTCACCATTCACTCCCAGCCTAGCTGATTTACCCCTCTCACACACCCTTCACTGAGCCCCCGGATTTCTATAATGGACATATGCTGATGGATGTATACTGTCATTTCATATGTCGCTTACTAACGCCCCAAACTTGCAAAGACTTATGCACATGCTTAACTGTGAATGGTCACAAGAGACCAAGTACACTACTCAAAGCATGTAAAGTTAAGCACGTGTGTCTTTGCAGGATCAGGGCCTAAATCTAAAGTAAAGATTTTGAAAGGAATGTGTTCTCCGGGTACAACCCTTTATGTCAGAGTCCGCTAACATCTGATGATGTAACATGTTGTTAGAGCAAGAGACTATTTTTATGAATCATTATGAATACTTTGTGGTGGGACAGAGTGACTTCGTTATCCACTGTACGTAGACCTGGTCGGAAAAAAGAATTATCATTTAATGAAAAAATGTTGATTTTCTTTTTAAAAAATCCAAAATTCCCAAATTTTCACATTTTCAAAATCCAAAGCATTTCAACCAGAACTGTAGATGGTCAAAAAAATGGGGAAATCAGAGGGAAATGTGTCAAAATGTCATTGAACATTTTTTTTAAATCACCCAACTAGAATGTATTTCTAGGTGTAAGTATATGTAGTGCTTGCAACTTTGTATCTTTAACTGTACAAATTATATAGTGTTGCAAGTAACGTATGTCGGGATTGTCTGTAGTGAGTAATAGTTTCGTATATGTTAGTATTATAGTGTATTGGAAATGGAACCCTTGAACAGGAAATCAGTTTTTAGCATCTCCTAGTCATTCGTTACGTCGGCTCAGGAACAGAAAGGCTCTGTAACTCCTCTGAATCATTTCTTGATTTTGTCCTTGTGTGATTCCAGTTCTCGGTGGTTAATTTGATCAAGCCAGTTAGCCAGTAGTGTCATCAGCATGTAATCTTCCAAAGCTTCCTTCAATTGCTTCCAGAAAGCTAGTGCCTCTCTGCACAATCCGCTGTGGTGCAAAATATGCGTGCTGTGTTTTGATCAATGTACTCCTCATACGCTGGGCAAAATCCGCTTATGTCATTGGAAGCAAATGTAGAGAAGCAATCTTCTTGAGTATTCCATTGAATGGCATGGGGAAGCCAAGGTATCAATCCTCCTTTTTCTATCAACCAACCCTGGGGCTAATGGCAACTGTGGGAGAATGTTTGAACTTGCACAATACGCTTTAGGGCTGTTTTAGGTTTTACTCTTTTCCCAGTGAGGTTTAAGCAGATGGCTGCCTACCTGAACTGTCTCTCAACTTAGGATGACTTCACCTGAGACGTTCTGCCATTTTTTCCATTGTATTTTCACCGTCTGAGCAAATGACAAAGACCCCCATGTTCAATTTTCTCTTCATTCCTGGATTGCATCCTCAACCACCAGACATGATATTCTGCAGCCTCTTTTCCAGATGCAGAAATAATAGCATGCAGTGTGCCTGTGCTTTTCCCTTTGTGGATGTTGGTAGCCATTATCAGGGCATTTCTCATCTTCAACCAACCATCTTGCATTAATGTCAATCCTGATTCATTTAGTTCTTCCTTTAATGTTTCCTCTGTTTCTTCACTTGCAGTATCTAATGGTGGGACCTGTGACTTTAAATTTGTCTGGAGGGGCATATCCAGGGTAAAGGGCTTCTCAATTACTTCTTCAGACTGTTCATTTTTCCCTACATTGAAGTCCACATATTTAGTGCAAAAGAAGGTTGCAACTTTCCTATCAAGCTCAAGTCTTTGCTTTGGCTACTGCTTTTAGGGGATAATCGCCAGCTGATCTTTGCCATTTTTGGTTGCTGAAAATGAGCAGAGGTGAATGGTGCTGATGTGGAAGAGCAGCTAGAAGACCTGGAACGGGAACGTAAATTATTAGCACCGTGATGATGCTGTTGCTGATGGTGATGATGACGTAGAAAATGTTTCATGTTCAGATCGTCAGATTCATCAGCGTTCCGCTCTTTCACTTCAGCAAAGTTCCATTCAGTGACACGTGATTCTGAAGAATCCGAAGAAACCGATTTTCTCTACATTTGGAGATGAGCACAGATCCTTTCTGTCGCCATTTTACTTTAGAAGAATTATCTATTTTCTTTATTTCGGTCCACTCGGTTGCTTGTTTCTTACCTCGTCCTTTCACGTTAGGCACGTTGAGTCAGATAAATTCCACCCCAGGTATTCGGTAATCATTAAACACCAGCCACCCATCTGTAGTATTGGTCAGCAGCTTTCACATTCGTCACAGTCAATATGGCAAACACACATCTAGAGAATCCGGTGCTTTGAAAACTGAGAAATACCTGAGCTAGCCACGGATATAACCACCATGTTATCAGATGCTCTGGCCAACTTCCTAAAGCTTCTGGAGTCTAGCAAAGGAAGCCCTCCTAACAGTTTACTCCTCTTCCTACTCTTCTCTCTTCAGCATCCAATGACAACTGACTCCACCCACTAGCCATCCATCCCCTCTCTCCAATCACCCGTGATTTCACCCATTCCCGTTCTCCTCTGAGCTTCCTGATTTTCTATAACTTTCTAATTATTACCGCGCAGGCATAACAAGACACTTAATAGTTCATATGAGCAGAGAAATTGAAAGAGCCAAAGAACACCATTGAAACCCCGTGGGTTGGGGATGGAGTTTCTGATAAACAGGCTGGGGAGGCCAGGGCAGAAGGGGGAGAGTTGAGAACAGTGATCACAGAAAAATATCAGGGACTTACAATCCTCATCCTTGGAGTCTTCACTCAGGAAAAATGCCCACCTGCTGCCTGGAAGCTGTGTGTAACCCGGACTCCATAGCTACTGAGGTAAAAGAGGGTAAGGAAGCATTTGTTCTTAACAGCCGCATCACACTGGACTGCTCTGTGGTGTCACTGTCTCAGGCCTCTCATGTCAGATCGTAAAAAAGGTCCTGACTGCACCATCGGGGGGACAACGGTTATCCCTGTTCCTCTGGTGTGTGACAGACAGTGCAGTCACACCGGGCCTGGGTTACCTCCGTTAGACCGGTGACACTCACACCTGAGTGGTTCAGGAGCCAAATTAGCGATCAGCATTACCCACAGCAGCATGGATTCATTGTTTCAGTTACTACAGTGCTAGCGATTCATATTTAAACAGTATGTCGGGGAAATCTTTAGTTTTTATGTATTTATTATCCTCACAGCAAAATGACTGACCAAGTATTGTTATTTTATCAATACAATTGGTTAATAACATAGTAAAAGCCTCCTGATTGGTTAATAGATGGGTTAATAATTAAATCTCACCGGGTTTTAATATCATGTGCTGTAAAGATCTGCATTGAAGAGCCACTTGTGGGTCATGAGCCTCAGTCTGGGTACCCCTGCACTGGATGGTCGATAGCTCCACCTTACTCTCGTTGTCACGACCCACAGATCTTGGACCCAGGTCCACAGGGGCACTGGGAGCAATCACGCTCCAACCCTCTGCTTGGCAGCCGACTGGCTAGGACTTACCTGGCCCCCACGAAGCCCTGCCTGTGATAGAGCTCCGCCCATGAGGTATGATTGGCGGATTCCCGGAGCAGGTGATTGGCCCACTGGCCCTACTTAAGCCAGCAGCAGGAACAGGACAGCCGGGCTCCACCCTGCTCTGGACTGTGTGTCTTGTGCCTCCTGCCCCTGCTGCTTGGTTTCCTGGCCTCCTGACCCTTCTCGACTCCTGCATCTGACTTGTGCTGCCAAGGCTCCAGTCTATTTCCTGCCTCTGACCCCGCTATCCTGGCGCTGGTTCCTGACTCCTGGTTCTGATCTCCCTATACCTGACTCCTGTCTCAGGATTGTGGGCTCCGACTCTGGCTACTAGGCCTGGCTGCCCATTATCTGGCTGTGACATAGTGTTGTGGAGAGTAACCACCCTTGGATCATTTCAGAGTGTGTCCAGGAAAGTGCCCGAGAACTCCAGGGCCCTTCTCTCAATGGCAATGAATAATCCAATGAAGAATGTTTTTGCGTTGCCCAGAGTTGGGTACACTGTGTGCATTCCCTTTCACAGAGAAACTGTGTTTTATACAAAACCACTACAGCATGAGTATAGATCCACAGCTTGTAAGTCCTCAGGGACCGTTATAACCATCTAGCCTGACCTCCTGTGTAACACAGCCCAGAGAACTTCCCTCGTAATCCGGCATCGAGCCCATCACTTCTGGTTGAGCTACAGAATCTCTTTTAGATAGACATCCAGTCTTGGTCTAAAAACTCCAAGTGATGAACGCACCACTTCCCTGTGTAAATTGTCCCGCAGGTTCACCACCCTCTGTTAGGAATTTGTACCTTGTATCTATACACAAGTATCGCTGCCCTTGACATATGAGCAGCAGCATCTCAAGAATGGACTGGGGGCTATGAGGGTTACTTAGGTTTCTCCCTTCTAGGTGGCCGCCCACACCCCATTATTTCCTCCCTTTTTAAATGATCCCTTCTCTGTTTCTTTAACCCGCAAAGGAAGGTATAATGAGGAACCCTATGTCACCAGTGCAGTCATGGAGTGCTCATTTGTGCAGCAAAGAAAATGTTGATGTTGGGGGGAGGGGAAACACAAGAAGAGCACAAAGTATGTGCCGCATGCAGTGTGTCGCAGACCGGGGTAATGCTAGGGAGGCACTCTCCAGATATAACGTGAGAAAGAAGGCAATTATCCAACCCTCCCCCAACGCACCAGGAGCAGTTCCAGGGGAAAGAATGGCTGAGCCCTGGTGGTAATGAGGTTTTTCCACATGGGTAGATGCATTGATCGATAACAAACAATACCAGGCATCGTTTCTGAGCAGAGTGGTTTTTTTCCCCCCCCTGCAAAACAACAATTTCCCGCAAACTCTCTCATGCTAAGTAAGTGTCTGGGTGGTTGCAGAGCGCCAGGCCCTGAATTAGTATCAGCCTTTCTGTGACTACAGTTCACAAGCCTGTTGCTGCTACAGCTTCTTCATAGAGGTGTCCTCTTGAAAGTTCAGCTAGACCAGTGCCACAGTGTTCCCCTCACCCAGCAAAGCCCTATAAGTGAATGAACTACAGCAGCAGCACCGCACAGAGATGGAGTAGCGGCTAAGGCTCCCTCAGTCCCAGTGTCCCAGTGCCACAGCTGGGGTGGCATCGGTATCCCTCATCTTGAAGGTTGGCAGACCTGGGCTCTTCCCTGCCCACACAACACACCCAGCTTCTCCCAGTCAGTGATTTCACCTGAGGCCCAGGCTCTCCTCTGGTGTGAGCCGGCAGAGCTCCGTTGAGCAGCTGACACCAGCTCAGGGGGCTGGATCCCAGAGCTCCAAAGCCTTGCTTCCTACATGAGCATTACCAGAGAGGTCAACTTTGTGCAGCCCAAGTCTGAGTCTGCCGAAGAAGGGCTCTCCCATGCTCTTCACAGAAGGGCCCTGACCCTAGTAGCAAGCTAGTCCGCAGGGTTTAATACATATGCCTCTGACAGCGTATTTGTCTATTTAATATTCACTTTATGGCCCAGATCTTCGGCCGGTGTAAGCTGGCACAGCCTTGCTGAAGTTAACAGAACATGCTTCACTATTGAAGTCGGAGAGCGGGATGCAGAAAGAAAGATGTTCCCGTGTTTAAGGCAGTAGATGAGTGGGGCTCAGGGGAGCTGGCTTTGCCACGGACTTCCCCAGTGACCTTGGGCAAGATGCTTACTCTCTCTGTACTTCTGCTTCCCACCTGCGAAATGAAGAGAATAGTGCTTCCCTCCCCTGCAGGGATGTACTGAGGAGAAACTCATTGACAGCTATGAGGTGCTCAGACAGGAGCCGGATAAGAACTTAGATAGAATGTACACGAGGGTGGAAAAAGAACACTAGGTGACACGTTCTGGAGTCAGAATGTTTCTAACACAGAACAGCAGTTTTAATCATCATAAAATAATTTTTTAAAAATGATAACAACTTTTCACAACTAGCAAAAAGTGTATTGCAGCAGACCTAGGAGCAACTGACGTTGTAGTCTCCTCTGTCCCTAGTCAAAAAACAGCCAGGGACTGAGAACGCTTGTGCCTTTTATGTTTGCAGTGTTGTAGCTGTGTTGGTCCCAGGATATTAGCGAGATAAGGTGGGTGGGGTAATATCTCTTACTAGACCAATTTCTGTTGGAAAGAGAGACAAGCTTTCCAACTGCTTCAGGGCTGGGAAAGGTACGCTGAGTGTCACAGCTAAATAATACAAGGTGGAACAGATTGTGTAGCATAAGTATTGTGACAAAGTTCTGTCCTTGACTCCGTGGGTCCTGCGTTTCCTGATGGATTTTGCTAACCTCAGAGGCTCACTGTGACCCTCCACGTAGCCCTTCTCTCTCTAGAGGCAAGGGTCACAGTCTACTGAGCCATTTTCATCATAAGCCAGCAAGGGAGGTGAGGAGAAACAACCCTCCCTCGCACAGTCTCTGTCGTCTCCCAGTATCAGTGATTAATCAGGGAGGGGAGGGGGGAGCCCGGGCCCGCCCTCTACTCCGGGCTCCAGCCCAGGGACCCTAAACTTAGCAGCTATGGAAGCTGACTTTTTGGAAATAGGACGTGTACAATTCCCTGGGCTACTTCCCCACAGCAGCCCCCACTCAATATCTCCTTCACCGTTACCTCAGGGCCTCCTTCCTTGCACCTGATATGGATTCGTACTACTTCATTCCTCCAACAGCACAGCTCCCTCCTATAGCTCCTGACACCCACACCGCACTGACTAACTGGGAGGCTTTTAACTAGTTCCAGCCAGTCCTTGATTGACTCCAGGTGTACCAATCAATCTAGCTGTCTCTCCTGCCTTCTAGAAGGATCTTAATTGGCCCCAGGTGTCTTGATTAACCTGGAGCAACTGCCATTTGGTTACCATGGTACCAGGGATTTGTTTAGCCCGGGGCTAACATACCTGTTCCTCACTACTTTACTGTAGCCATCTGGCCTTGCCCCATCACAGTAGTTAACACATATCTGCAGTCATAGGACAGAAGAGCGGGGTTAGCGGGTCACTGATTGTTGTAATAAACCATAAATCCAATGTCTTTATCAAGACCATGATTTTTAGTGTCCAGCAAAATTATGAATTTAAGCTCTCAGACTCGTCTTTCAAAGGTGTTGTGCTGGTTTCCTTTCAGGATGAGGCCTGAGAGGTCAGTTAGGGAATGATCCCTTTGTGAAGATTGTTTGCCCATGGGTGACAGGGTGTTTTTTGTCTTTTATTATTTTTCTGTGTGAGTTCATTTGAGAGCGCAGTGATGGTCTGGTTTCACCCATATAGTTGTTACTGGGGCATTTAGAGCACTGGAAGAGGTACGCTACAAGTTGTGATAGGCATGTGTAGGATCCACTGACCTTGAAAGGTGTGTTGAGGTCGGGGGGTGGGGGGGACTGATCATCGTACCAAGATATGTCTGCGGGTTTTGCATCTGTTGTTCTGACAGGGTCTGGTGCTGCTTTGAGCTGATCTATAGGGAGCTTGCTTCTGATAATGAGCTTAATGAGGTTGAAGGGTGGTTTGAAGGCCAGGAGAGGGGGTTCAGGGACAATTTCTTTCAGGATGTGGTTCCCATCAAGTGTGGGTTGTAATTATTTAATGATACCCCATACGGGCTCCAGTGTGGGGTGATAGGTGACAAGTAGGGGTGTGTGATCAGAGGGTTGTTTTTTTCCTGTATTGAAGCAGGTCCGTGCCATGATCTGCTTCTCTGGTGGAATGTCCTTGTTTGGTGAAGGTGGTTTTAAGTGTGTTAAGATGCGTATCCTGGACTTTCTCCTTGGAGCCTGTTCTGTGGTCCTTAAAGACCTGGCAGTAGATAACAGACTTCTTAGTGTGTTTGGGGTGGCTACTAGATCTGTGAAGATAAATGTGATGATCCATAGCTTTCTTGTATATAGTCGTCTGTAGGGTTCCATTGTTGAAGCTAATCATGGTGTCCAGGAAGTTGATGCTGGTGCGGGAGGTGGTTGTTGAAGTTCTGGTGGAAATCTATGAGGGAGTGTAGGTCGTCTGTCCAGAGGATGAAATATCATCGAAGCATCTCAGGTATATCATTAGTTTTGTGGTGCCTTTGTCCAGAAATTCTTCCTCGGAGTGGCCCATGAAGAGGTTGGTGTATTGGGGAGCCATCCTTGTACCCTTGGCTGTTTGCGTGGTTTGGACAAAGTGTTTGTTGTGGAATCTAACGTTGTTCTGGGTGAGGATGAAATGGATGAGTCTGGTGATGTGTTTGGGGTGGAGAGATCTGAGGGTTGTCTATTGCCTTGTCCATGCTTGAGACAGGCAGTGATGCCATCATTGTGAGGATGTTGGTGTGTAGGGAGGTGACACAAGGTGGCCAGGGTGGTGGTCTGAGGGAGATCGTTAATGTCGTGGGGTTTCTGGAGGAAGCCAGTTGTGTCCTGGAGGCAGTCGGCCCTTTGTGTGGTGAGTGGTTTGAAGTTGGCTTCTAGGAGTCCTGACATTCCTTCAGTCAGTGCCATGGCCAGATACGATGGGTCTGCCTGGGCTCCCTCGCTTGTGTATCTTGGGAAGCACGTAGAAGATCCCTGGGATGGGTCATGGGGGATGAGCTTGTAGTGTTTCTCCTGGAGTTTGGGGAAGGATTTGGTGACATCCTTAAATTCCTGGGTGAATTGTAATGTGAGGTCTTCTGTGAGTTCTTCATAGTAGGTGGTATCAGAGAGTTGTCAGTTGCCTTCGCTGACATAGTCATCATGGTTGAGAACTACTCTGGCACCCCTTTTGTCTGCTGGTTTGATCGCTCTCTGGTGGTTGGATTTTAGGAACTGGATGGCTGTCCTCTCGGTGGTGGAGAGATTGCAGTGGATGAGATGTGTGTTAAGGATTTCACAGTCAGTTCTTTTCCTGAAGCAATCGATGTAACGATCAAGTGTATGGTTTGGCCGCCCCACAGTGGACAAATCAGATGATTCTTTTTTCTTATGACTGTCGGTGGGGATGTGGTAATTGTGGGTGGTGTCGTCATTGTTGTGAAACAATTCTTTGAGGTGGAGTCACAGAAAGAATTCTTTACATGTTAGTTTTGTGGTGGGACAGAAGCTCAATCCCTTGGGGAGTGCAGATAATTCTGCTCCAGTTAGGGGTACTTGATAAATTGATGGTGTTGGGGTATAGTGCAGTGTCCATGTGAGGGGTCTAGCACCAGGGTTTCTCCCGGAGGTGGTGTTCTGTGAGACCTCTGTGCAACTGTTCCCATTGGGAAAAAGGGACTCAAAAATCCAGGTTTTCTTTGCATTGACCTAGAACATACTTTCCCAAAGAAGCTGAAAAGAGGAAAAGAAAACTCCTCAATACAGAACGATCATAGAAAGCCTACCAAAGGATGCCAACCATTCATACAAAATAGGGTCTGTTCTCAGATGAGTTACAGCAGCTGAAGATCTGGCCCATCTTTTCTAGTAACCTTGCCAAAGGGTATGACAGAGGTTTGGATATGAGCCATATAAGTCTCTGTCACATCAATTAGACATGCTCCAGGTGTCCTTAAAAACTCTGGGTCCATGAGCATGTCCTCCCAGCTCTTTCCCAGGGTCCCTGCATTTCCACGCTCTGGAACCCTGTGGAAGTGGGGTATCTGGAAGGCAGTTCTTTCCATGTTAATTACATGAAAGCAACCTGGCCATTTATGGATACTCGATCTGACAGCAGAGATTTTCCTTCATGTGTCATGAAGAATTGGCTATTTAAAATGGAATTCTAATATCCCGCCTGCATGATCCTTGCCGGGGTTTATACTCTCTCAGACCAGCTGATCAACTGCTTAGCTGTCATTTTGGTCATTGTAGACAGTGGCTGAGGCGTGTGAGCTGTTGCAGAACACTGCTACCTCAAGCCAGGGAGAGCAGGGGGCAAGTTCCCCCTCCTTCAACCCCCAGCCTGTAGGAGTAAATTCCTCTGTACTAGAAACTTGTACTCTAGGGCCCAATTCACCACTGGATAACTACAGTCTTATACTGGTGGGACTCCACCAAAGTCAATGCAGCTATTCCAGTGTCAGGGGTAATCGGACCCTTACGCTTGTGTCTGGGCAATGCATACGTAAGAGCAGCTCTGGGAAATTCTTGCTCCCCATTATTATCTGGGGGGATGAGCCATGTCATGGAGGTGCAGGAGGGTTGCTCTCTCAGGGTTCCATTGCTCGCATTCTCAAGGTTAATCTCCTGCCCTTAGGCTCTGATCCAAAAGCCACTGAAGTCAATGGAAAGAGACTCATTAATTTCAGTTGGTTTGAGATCTAGTTTCTAACCAAGTGAGGTGTTATGTTCATGGCATACACACAGAGAACTTGGTAGAAACACAAAATACTCTTGTTGGAAGCTGCAGGGTAACACGACTATATTTCTTAGAATTCGGACCGATAACGCACAAGAACCCAAAACAGAGAGAGACAAAACAGGCTGCTCCCTAAAACAGCGAGCCACAGCTCAACACACATTACTTTAGGCTGGCTCGTTGTAGACTGACTGCTGATAGACATCATTTTTTCCCTTAAACAGGTGCCCACTCCACCCTTCAACACGTATTACTGTGAATACAGCCAGTCTGATTTTTCTTTCGAAATGTGTGTTGTTTGTTGTTGTTTCAGGCTTTTTTGTCAAAACAGACATTTCTGATTTCAATTAAATTTTGGGGTTTTCACATTTTGCATTTTTGGGCTTTCAACAAAATCCCAAAACCTTTGTAAGAAAAATGTTAATTAAAACTTTTGTTTTCATTGAAATTTTTCACAGGAACAAACCAACAAGCTCTAATTCGGAGCCCGTATCCATCTAACCTTGTTATTTATTATTTGTGATACAGTAGCACCTGGGAGTCCTGGTCATGGACCAGAACCTCACTGTGCGAGGTGCTGTAGAAACAGAGCAGAAAGACCGTCCCTGCTCCAGAGAGCTTGCAGGCCTCCCGCCCAATGCCAATCTTCCGCCCCGACTGCAGACTATTCCTTCTGTAGAGATGGGAGGCAATTGCACTAAAAATGCACTGACTGTGACCCTCTCATCATGGTTTCCTTCCTGCCTGCCTCTTTCCCAGCGCAAAGATGGGCAGAAAAGGTAGCCTGACTTTAGCTCCTTTTATCTTACTGCTGAAAATATAATTGAGCCGTTGCAAAAAACCCCAACCCCCCAACCCCCACAGCCATGTTTTTAAATAATAATAAAAAGCTTTAAGTATTTACTTTGACTGCTTGTTCTTACTGTTCGGGATCAGCCTGATTATTCAGGGATTCATTTTTATTTCTGAGTGTTATTTTTTTTTCATTTAACAGCTGCACATTAATAAAAACTCCATTTATTGCAGGATTTGGTTGGGATTGCTATAATAAAATATAAGGATTTGTGCCAGCCACTAAAAGAACTCTCTGCAAAAGTAGTGTTTTGGAAGTGATTAGGAGCTCCCGAACATATTGTTTTGCAATGTAGCCTCATCACTGCTGAGTATGGTGACAGATGTCTTGTGTTAATGTTGAATGATTAAATGTCATCTCTGAAGCCACTCCCCATCTATGTGGCACTGGGCTGCTTCAGCCACACAATCTGTCTTCAATCTGTTCTTTTTGCTGAAAGCCTCTAGTGTCACTGATTGTCAAGAAACCCACATCACAGCCCAATCTGCGGGCTATGTCCTAAGGCCAGCCTACGTCCAAACAATACTTCCAATTAAGGGAAAGGCACCATCACTTTCACATGGAAAAAGCATCTGACAACATCTTTACATGGCTTTTAAAGCAGGGAGCGTGTGATACCTCTGTGAATAAGTGAAGTTGCAATGTCTGCAATGGATTTTATTAACCACTGTTTAGAAGCAGTATTACCATCGAGCCTCAGCTCCCACACTGAGCTCAGGACCCATGGCACTAAGCACTGCAAGAGCACTCACCCCGGGCATGTCCACACTGCAACCAGAGCACTGGAATGGGTTCCCTAGGGAGGTGGTGGAATCTCCTTCCTTAGAGGTTTTTAAGGCCCGGCTTGACAAAGCCCTGGCCGGGATGATTTAGTTGGGGTTGGTCCTTCTTTGAGCAGGAGGTTGGACTAGATACCTCCTGAGGTCCCTTCCAACCCTGAGATTCTATGATTCTATGAGAGGTGTGACTGCAGCATGTGTGGACAGCCGGAGTGAGCTCTGATCTAGCCAGCCGCAGCAGCATGGGCTGCATAAGCCCACCTGGGTCCCTGGTATGTACTCAAGTGATTAGCTTGTCCTACCACAGCGTCACTGCTATTGTTATTGGTGTCTATGCGTGCTGCACTCACACCTCTGACTGCTGTGTAGACACACCCATAGTAACAGACAGTCCCTGCCCCAACTCGTTTAGTGTCCAAACAGACAAAGTGACTTGCCTGAGGTCACCCAGCAGGTTGGTAGCAGAGCTGGGAATAAAATCCGCGTCTCTGGATTCATTGGACCATACCAATGGTTCTTGTCGATTCATTGTGTGGCAGACTCAGACCAGACGAATATAAGAGTGGTCCTTTTGAGCACCGGGACGTGGGCCTTCGGAATGAGCAGGATAGCCAAACAAAGGCTACTCCAGGCCAATTAAGACACCTGACGCCAATTAACTAGTTAAGGCCGTTAGGCTAATGGAGACAGCTGGAACCAATCAAGGTCCCACTCATACTGTTTAAAAGCTCTCCTTCCAGTTCCCTCCGGGGAGCCCTGGTGGAAGGAGCTGGAGGAGAGGAAGCGTTGCTGAAGGCTGAGGTAAGGGTGAAGCTAGAAAAAGGCGACCACGGGGAAGTAGCCCAGGGAATCGAAGCAGCTCCAGTGGTGAAGGGGAAGCCACCAACAGCTGCTACCATTAGGGTCCCTGGGCTGGAACCCGGAGTAGAGGGTGGGCCCAGGTTCCCTCCCCCCCAGTGCTCTACAGAGACCCCCTGGAGAGGGGAAGCAGGCCTCGGTCCAGGCGGGAGGCTGAACTGTGCCTACTAAGCTCAAAGGAGTAACAGATACTGTGGGGTATCCCCCTCCTCACCTCCCATACTGGCCTGTGATGAAAGTAGCTCGGTAGGCTGTGACCCTTGCCGCTACACTGAGAAAGGGAGGTCACATTGAGGGCCTTAGCGAGTTTCTGAGGCCATTGAATCCGCCCGGACGCGTGGGACCCACCAACACAGGCTCGGAACTTTGTCACAATTGTTATTAGTGACACTCATGATGTCATTATTACTCAGTCGACTTTTAATGATGCTTTTTGTGTAGCTGACAATTATTCAAACTGTGGCAATTTATGTGAGACTTTCCCATGGTCATCCACACCCTGCCTTGCAACAAGGAGCAATATTGTTGTAGCCACTTTTCTTTCGTCTCCACAAGTTTCCAGAAGGGCTCTTGCTTTGTACCTCGGGCTTCTTCATTTCCTGACATTCCCTGTCTTCATCCTCTTTCGCCCGGTACAGACACTGGGGTTACACCACGGTAAATCTGGAGCAACTCCACTCAAGCCAATGGAATTCCTCTGGATTTGCACTGCTGTAGCGAGAGCAGGACCTGGCCCCGTGCTACAGCTGGAATGCATTAGCCACAGCTGGGTCATCCTGCTGTAAGTCACTTTCATGCATGGTTTGTCCTTATTTCTAGCAGAAGCTTTAGAAAATAGTAATGTTCCTTTTACACCCACCCGCCCCTTCCTCTGCAGGCACAGCCCTCCCCTGCCCAGAACAGCTGTATTATCCAGAAGTATATGGTTCTCAGACCCATTATCTGCTTGGCATCTGTTGCAATGACCTATTCCAATGACAAGTCACACGCACAAGTACTTCTAGCGCACACACACATATAAGACCATATGCAGCGCAGAGGTCACATGAGTTGGTTTCCCCAGCGAGGGGTGCCGTGGCCAGGGGAGGGGAAGGTGGCTGGTGAAGATGTGACAGTTCACATGCTTTTGCACATATCCATTCAATGCCTATAAATGAAGGAGGAATCCTAATAGAGGGCGCTTAAGTGAGTAGGATGCAGGCCACATTGTAGCAAGGGGTTTGCCAGTTAACATACTCTTCTATGAGCCTCCACCTGACACAGCATGACTCTTCCCCCTAGGGCGCAGTGCCTTTGCCAGAACTAGGGTTACCATACGTCCGGTTTTTCCCGGACATGTCCGGCTTTTTGGTAATCAAACCCCCGTCCGGGGGGAATTGCCAAAAAGCCAAACATGTCCGGGAAAATA
>NW_020664626.1:1239775-1249986 GCF_002925995.2 Terrapene triunguis | reverse complement strand
GGTCAAGTAAAAGCAGGTTCCCCACTTGCTTTCACTTTTCCTGTGTACTAAATTACAAGCTGATAACGGGTTCCCATTAATTATTGATTTTTCAGATAATACTTGTTAAAGTAGAATTAACGCTATTGTTTCTGAACAAATACTGCCCAAACACTGTGTTTGGCGGGCTTGTAATCAGCTTTCCCCACTTCTCTGCTAATCTGATTGAAACAGATTTCCTACCAAATCTTTTTTATTATTTTGTTGATATTAAAAGGTCACATATTTGTGCCTGCCCGAAACTTTAATTTAAGTTGCTGAGATCGATTTATCGTGTTGCGTTCGCAGATGAACAGCAAAGTCCCAATCGCCGCACTTTTAATTAAAAACTGAAAATGAAGAAGGGAGGGGAGAAAAGCAGTGCATCTCTAATGGAATTCATGGGGTGATATTAGGTACTGTATTGCTGAATACATTTTAGCCTATTTTCCCAAGCCCTATATTATGAGTCTGTTCATCATAATGCCTTTTGACCCTCTGCATTTACTCCATCATAATTATCCTTTAATACTCTTATAAATGAACTTTTAGCTTATCTTCCATTAATTCTCAGAACAAGCAAAGCACCAACGTAACGAACAAAGCCATCTAAATAAAGTGTTTAACCCTTTTGGGGACTTTCTCTGATTATTCAAAGAGGGACATATTTCGAAAAGGTAGGATGCTTACAAAGTTAGATGGCTTAACTACGCTCACTACTCAGGAGGCTTATAAAGAGTGATGGAATTTCAGCCCGCTCCAACCGTGAATTCCTATGCTGAGAATTTTGTGCAGAAAAACCCAGGCAAATAAAAAATAAATACATAAAGAAATAAAAAGGGTTCCAAAATTCAATGTGAAGTGAATCTGGTATTACTGTGGTTTTGTGAGCAGCAGCAGATCTGTAGAAAGATCAGATAAAGTGCCTAGCTAGGTAGAAAGAGAGGAAGGATGGTTCTCGGTGAAGGCCTGGACTGCGATTTAGGAGAACTGGGTTTGATTCCCAGATCAGCCAGAGGCTTCTGCCGGGAGCTTGGATGTCACTTAGTCTCTCCAGGCCTCAGTACCCATCTGTAAAATGGAGCTAGCGCTTCCTTTGTCTGTTTAGAGGGCAGGCCCTTTGGGACAAGGATTGTCTCTTACTACATGTCCGTCCAGCACCCAGCACAATGGGATCCTGCTCTTGGCCGAGGCCATTGGGCAGACTGTTATACGAATAATAACTGGAAAGATTTATCCAGACAGGTGGGCGGGGTTACCCAGGAATTTGTAAGGATCGTTTCTGGTGGCGGACAAGGGTGCTGTCTCCCCTGAGCTCCCGGGCTGGGATGGGGCATGGCTTTGGGGGATGATCAGTATTTTTACAAGCAAGGACTCTTGGGGAAGGGGAGTCTCACCCGTCATAACTCTTTGCCACCTGTCCAAGAGAAATAAGTGACGCCATCCAAGCAGCATCCATCTTCCTAAGTTTTGTATGCGAGAGTGCCACAGGCTGCCGAGAGATCCAGTCATGTGAGCACGGTTGTTAGCCCCCCGTTCACACCCACCAGTGCCACCACGGCTGGCTCTGTGCCATACGCTGATCATTCCCAGTCGATTCTCCAGACTCGATCCAAATTCACAAATTTCAGTGCCACAAAAATGCATTTTGCTGCAAGTTTACAATTCACAGAAAAAAATCCAACCAGCTCTACTCAGAGTCAACAAGACCATCTCAGTTCAGTTCAGGCTTTTCAATGAAGTGGAATGCAAGTTCCTTGCCCTCAGGGGTGCTTCATCCTGGAGGCTGTGGGAAGCAACCCAGACCCACTAGCCACTCCATTCCTCGAAGGGGTCACACTGCCAGGACCGTGGAAAACCCGGATTGAGCGTCCGCAAAGGGGAAAAAAAGGGAAAACCCGATTGAGCGGCCACCGAAGTGCTGCTGAAGAGGAAGAGGGAGTAAAGGACCCGCCGCTGAAGTGCCACCGCAGACCCAGACGTGCCGTCCCAACAACGGACGGACTGTCGCCCCTTTCTATTGGCCGCCCCAGGCACCTGCTTCCTTTGCTGGTGCCTGGAGCCGGCCCTGCGCACTGCCCAAGATTTTGTGGATGCTACAGCAAAGGAAAAAGTTCTTTAGGCTTCCTACAGAGCAATGGGCTGTCTCGGAAGGTCTGAATGCCTTGGGGTGCTGATGACTGGATTCAAAGCAGCTTTATTGCTGCTATTGTTCTAGTTTTCTTCTTATTACTAATGCTCTGTATGGTTTGTATTACAGGCTATACACTTGCAGCCGGCAAGAGACAGTCCCTGACCCAGAGAGCTTGCAATCTAAATAGACAGGACAGATAAAGGGAGCTTTATTTACCTCATTTTACAGCGGTGAAACTGAGGCACAGAGAGATTAAGACTCTATGTTAGAGCTGGGCCTTGAACCCAGAGCTCCTAGGGCCCAGCCCGGGGCCTTAACCACAGGATCATCCTCACACTGTGAAGGTTCAGATGTGGGCAAGAGGAACTGAACGCCCAATGAGACGTGCACATGCCCGTTTGGCCTGTGCAATCTAGACAGTCAGCCCTGGAGTCCAAGTGTCACATGGGTAAATTTCCACATATGGAGCCAATAATTAATCAGACTGAGCAATTTAATTAATTTTTCCATCCGAAAGTGAAGTGCAAATGTCTGTTTTGAAGGTGAACATAGTTCAGGTGAATGATTCCTATTTTATATCAAAGAATTACTTCATAAGCCTGATTCGTATGTAACAAAAGGACTGCTCATTCAAGATGGTTTTGATCTTTCATTTTAATAGCCACTCCAACGAGGAGTACCGTGTAACCTATCAATGAGCGTCAGTCAGATTTTCATGGAAATTTGGTGACATTCAGTGAAAAGATATTAGTGCTCATAATGAGAAAATACCTAATTCTCCTAAAGAAGGTTTTATGTCCATAAGTGCGTCTACAATAACCTGGAAGAGTTAGATTATACCTAGTAATGCCCTACAGAGCTCTAAAGAAGATTAACCCAGGAGGTTTGTTATTAAAGGTGTACTGGTCATGAATCCAGCCCGTCTCTAGTAAAAATGCTGAATAAATAAATAAATAAATAAACGTCATAGCCTTGAACTGGGCTGTAACTCAACTTGCCCAAATTGGAGCACTTTCCAATCTGACCAAGTTTTAATGAATGACAAATGTAACAAGCTCTCGCTCTTGTCCCTAACCCACCTTATTTTCTCTTTAATATTATTTGCCCTCACAAAATCCTGTTATGCTCTTTTCCATGATTTCGATAGCAAGCTGATGACTCTTTCAAAGCAGCAGGGCCAGATCCTTAGCTGTTTCAAATAGCTCTGTTACGTTAACGGCGCTACCCGGACTTACACCAACAGAGGAGGTAGCCCCTGGTGGGTTTCACGTGGAACAGCAGCATAAAGATTGTTATTATTTAGCTTTAAGACGACGATATTTTTATTGTAAAGAAATCATCCTAAAAGCATTTTTCTCTATCCCATTTTTAAGAATCCAATCCTCTGTTTTAGCTTAAGGACAAACGATTTCCTGATTACCACCAACACAGACAAATTGAGAAATTTGTATTTATTTCCTGACAGCATAATCCTAATTCCAGAGAATTTGCCATGTGAAATATATTCCATATAATACCGAAGTGTTAATGGCACAGAATAAAATCACAAGCTGGATTGAAATGTAGAGATTTTGGTGAAAAAAAAATGCAAAATTGCATAATACAGCTACATAATCATCTGACAATAAGCGAGCTGTTCAGCCGATTATTATTTTTGTTGTGTGTCAGTAACAAAATAGTTACAAGTCTTCTGAAAACTGGTGCCACAACCAGGACTGAAGAGAGCTGGCCTTCATTAGGGAGGGTAGGAAACAGAAACCTTTCTACATGTCCTGGCCCTTCCTTTGCTCAGTCTGTTTCCTTTGCCCAAACCCTTGAAACGTTTAGATTACAGGCAGGATGAGACACAGGAGAGACTCAGCTAGTGTTTATTGGATTAGCTCCATTAAAGTTAATAGAGCAGTGGTTACAAACTGGCAGTTAGGGAAATGTTGAGTGCTGACGAGGGAAGGTGAAGATATCAATGAAAAGCCTGTGGCCAACTGGGTTTAGGGCAATAGAAGGAATTCTTTCAATATTTTAGCAATGGCATAGGTCTGATACTAGATAAGGTTGGTAAAACTGTCATCCACAAAGCAGAAAAGGCAGAAGTATTCAATAAATAGTTCTGTTCTGTAATTGGAAAGATGTAGTAGTTGTATCTTACAATGATAAGGAAATACTTTCTATTCCATCAGCAACAAGGGAGGATAAACATTTAAATCAGCAGGACCAGATAACCTGCACCCAAGAGTAGTAAAAGAATTGGCCGAGGAGCTCTATGCACTATCTTTGTTGATTTTTAATAGATCCCGGAACACTGGGAAAGCTCCAGAGAACTGGGAGGAAAACGCTTATGTGCCAGTGCTTCAAAAGGGGAAACAGGATGAGCCAGTAAGCTGTAGGTGGCTTGCCCCAACATTGATCCCAAGGAAAATCATGGCAAGGCTGATATGGGATGTAATCAATAAAGAATTAAAGAATGGTAGCATAATGAATGCCAACCAATATGGTTTTATGGCAAATAGGTCTCATCAAACAAACTTGATAGGGTTTGTTGATGTGATTACAAGTTTGGCTGACAAAGGTAATTGTGCTGACATAACATACTTAGAATTCTCTAAGGAATTTGACTTGTTGCTGCATAACGTTCTGATAAATAAAATTAGGGCTATACAAAATCAGTGTAGCCCACATTAAATGAATTAAAAAGTGGATAAATGATAGATGTCAAAAAGGAACTGTAAATGGAAGCTCATTAGCACATAGTGTGTTTCCAGGGGGGTTTCAGGAATTGGTTGTTGGCCCAGTACCAGTCAATATTTTTAGCAATGCTCTGGAAGAAAATATAAATTTGTGGCTGGTAACATTTTCAGACAACACAAAAACTGGTGGAGCAGTAAAGAATGATGGGGACAGGTCAGCTATACAGAACGACCTGGAGTGCTTGGTAAGGTGGACTCATTTAAGCTTATGTTTTAATACAGCCAAATGCAAGGTCCTACATCTAGGTACAAACAATGTAGGCCACCCAAGAAGGAAGATAGTCTCCTGGAATGTGTTGATGCTGAAAAGAAACTAACTACATAACTAAGGGAACATGAGCTCCCAGCGTGATGCTGTAGCTAAGAAGAGGAACGTGATCGTTGGAAGTATAAACAAAGGAATATCAAGTAGGCATAGGAATGTGGTATTGCCTCTATATACAACATTACTGAGACCATTAGTGGAACACGATCAGTTTTGGGGTCCCCACCAAATTGAAAAGGGTTCAGAAGAGGGCAACGAGAACGATTTGAGGTCTGGAAAACCTGCCTTACGATGAGAGTTGAAAAGCTGAGTCTGGTTAGTCTATCCAAGAGAAAGTTCAGAGGTGACTTGTTCCTGATCTACAAGCACCTATGTGGTGAAAAGCTGTAAGAACCTGCTGGTCTAGAACCTGGGGCTGAAGGGGTTCTGGTACCTCCCTAGGGCCCCGAGAGCTACAGACGAGGCAGCAATAGACAGAGACTGTGAAGCTAGGCTCAGTACCACCCTGCAGGGCCTGAATGGTGGCCCCGCACAGTCCACTGACTGGCCAATCCCAGTATATAAACCAGGAAGCCACGATGGGGAGTTGTCTGAGCCACGCCACGGACTGCCTGCCTGTCTCTGCTCCAGACCCTGCTGGCAATAGACCCTAGACTCCAGCTTCTGACGCTGGTATGTCCTTCTTTTCACAATTTGATTGCTGTCTGCAACCTGGCACCCAACCCCAATCTCCTAGTAACCTGACCCCATTCGACTCTGACTCCTGCCGCCTGCAACTTGGAGCCCGACCCTGACTTCCTGGCATTCTGACCCCCCCCCCTTGTCTCCCAATTGCAACTTAGCAGCTGACCTGGGCACGCTGGCCACCCGTGGCCCAGCCCTGACAAACATTTCTGATAGTAGCCAGCTCTTTAATTATGCTGGAAAAGGGCACAGTGAGAGCCCAGACTGGACACATTCAGATTAGAAATAAGATGCCTTTTTTAACAGTGAGGACGACTTACCTAGAGATGCAGTAAAATGAAAATGGAGACTGTACGTGTGTCTTTCTAAATGATATGCTAGAGCTCAAACCGAATTTCTGGGCTTACTGCAGAAATTCCTGGGTGACGTTCATGGCCTGGACGGCGTGTTATCCTAGCTAGTTTTGCAGCAAGTGCTGGCATAGACATTTGCTGCAGAATTGTAATTTTGGCCAAGACTTAGCTCTATCCCAAACTGTAGCCCACACATCCAGTTGTCCCATCCCACCTCTACTGCTAACCTACATGTCAGCATTGTTCCCTACTTATCGGCTGGTCAAACCATGTCAGAAAGGAGAGGAGGAGCAGATCGTGATGCTCTGTGCAATCTGTTCTGAGTGACAGCTCCTGTGGGCATCAGGGGTGAGTACCACCGCTTTCCTTTTCCCATTTGAGAAGCAGCCTAGCAGAGCCCAGCAAGACATCTGAACCCCAACAAGAGAGAGTTCCGCCCAAGGAGCCCTCCAGGATATTGGTGGTGCTAGTCTGAGCATCAGCACAGCCGGTTGTGAGTGTTGTCTCATTTGGGCATGGAAGTGGGGAGAGGTTGGTTGTGGGCGGAGGTCGGAGGAGGAGTACTACGACTTTGTATTTCCTACTTCTGTCCTGGACTGTGTCCCACTGAGTCCTGAAATCTGCATGTGTAAAAGCTGATGGTGCGTCACTTGATTCTCCATTTCTGAGTTTCTTCAGACGAGGATCTTTGGTCACTTTGGAGGGTGGATATAAAGCACCTGGATGCACTTCGTGTTTCTGGAAAGAAACAGGTGAGAGCTGGAAAGGGGTCCGTGAAGAAATGTTTGTGAACAAGAAGAAGAAAGTTGTTTTAACAGACACACCAGTCCCACGCCTGAGCACTCCTTACTGCACTCCGCAATGGAATGGCCAAAAGGTTTCCTGTTTCCCTGGGAGCCTCTTTAAATTCTTAGCCGCCCTGAATGAAGTGCACAAACCATGGCATGTGAGTTAAGGGCCTGATCCTGAAAAAACGTATCCACGTGTTTAACTTTCCTCATGACCAGCAGTTCTCAGTGTGTCTTTAGACTGGATGAGCATGCTCAGTTCCGTTAAGTGAAGCCCATGCATAAGTCTTTGCAGGATTGGCCCTGACCAATGTAAGCGCTTCAGGGCAGAGCCTGATTGTTACAATATGGCTGTCCAGTGCCTATCACCATGGGGCACAAAATGGTTGAGGCATCTAGTTGCTATTGTCATAAATAAAGAATGATAATAGATGGCAAAGATCGTCCAGATTTTACAGTTTTGATTAAATTTTGAAAATTGGGAATGGAAATCAGAAAAAAAAATATTTTTTTTTCAAAATCCCCTCCCCCATTTCACAACCAGATGTTATAACAATAATTAATAATCTCTTATGGATTAGTCACAGCCACCCGGGAGCAGTATTACCTCTTTCATAACCTGCCAGCCTCACCTGCTGAGATCTTGGGAACCAGGCTCTTCAGGAATCTGTACAAAAACTTGATATGCTCGATTGCTAATATGACCTGTAAATCAGCTTATGTCTGATTTTCAGAAGGGGCCAGCACCCGTAACTCCAGTTAAAATCCACCAGAACTGCAAGTGCTCAGCATCTCTGAAAATCAGGCTCTAGGCATCCATCCAACTAGTCTAGTGTTTCTGTCTCTCTTCTGGTGATAAAGATGAGATACTATCAAAGATTCAGATGTTAAAGGAAGAGGGGCTGGAGCAAATTAACACATTTCCAAGCAAAAAGTCCCAGGCCCGGATGGTGGACACCTAAGAGTTCTGAAAGAACTTCTGAGGGAAGTGGCTGAGCTCTCATTGAAATCAGTAGACAATTGAAGGGGTAGCAAATTGTGTCTCTATTTTAAAAAAGCATTAGGGATGAGCTGGAGAATTACAGACCAGGACATTTTATGTCTGTGCCTGGTAAGTTAGTTGAAATTCTCATTGAGAATCGAATTGTAAAACATCTAGAAGAGGATGATATGCTAGGGACTGACCAGCACGGTCATGCAAAATCAGTAACAGGGAGAAAACTTGCCAGCTGGGGCCTTTTCCTTCTGAGTTCTCGGATTGTAGCAACAAAAGCCAAGACATTCAGAGTTACGCACCTAAATCCCTATTTAGACACCTAACTATGTGGCGAGATCTTCAGAGGCGTGGAGAACTCTGGCCACTTATTTACATGTTTTATGATCCATTTAGATGCCTAACTCCAAGTTTGAACTTTCTGGCCAGAGCCTTTCTCTATTATTTTTCCTTGTTGGTATTGACTCATTACCAGTAAGCTGCATGCTCTATTTTCAATGAGATGAGCTACACGCAGTGTAAAACATGGGCCATATTCCCTCCTGGGGGGCATGTTTACACGGCAATCCGAGGTGTGATTATTGCAGCTTGGGGAGACATGCCCACGCTAGCCTGGGTAAATGTAGAAGAGGCCGCACGAGCTTCAGCAGCCCAAGTAGGTACTCAGGTGTCTGGGTGGCTGCACTGAAGCCTGCACCACTGCATCTAGGCTTCACCTGTGTGAGCTGCAAGCACACCTTCAGTTGCCCTGTCGACACTTCCCGTTACACTAGTTTTACTCCATGGACGTCAGTGGACCTACAGAAGCATAAAACTGGTGTAAGCGAGTGAAGAATCAGGCGGAAGAGGTTTCGACTGGCAATTGGATGTCAGGGATTGGGAAGCATGACACTATCGGCTCCATCAGTTGCTCCAGCCATGGAAGTCCTGTTGAAATTAATGAGCATTTTTGAGTGCAGTTCAGTTACAGGACGGGGGCCACGTTACAGAGCATGCAGTAGATAGACATCACTAATAGAGAATTAACTAGCAGCTGTGAGACCGTCTTTCTCCCTAGAAAAATCATGTTACTAACTGAGCAAAAACCCTCAAACAACATGTGTCACCATTATTCCCAGCCTCCATTGGGAGACTTAGAAACCCAGACAGCTTTGAGGAGCATTCTTCTACCCAGTCTCTGTATATTTCCATTTCCTCTTCTGCAAGGAGGTAACGACATGTTTGGAAGAATGAGCCCAGGCACGTTACCCTATTTATTCATGGGGCTTCCTTAATAATAATAATTAAAAATAAAGCCACTTGGGGAGTAATGTAACTAATTCATGCATGGATTTGCAAACTGGCAATTTGCAAATTAATTGCCCCCAAACAATATGCTCTGCAGACAGGTTGTCCGTCCATGGAGGCGGCATCTCTTGTGCAGCGGCTGCCCGATAATGGGCAGTTGAAATGCTTTCTGGCCAGACAATAGGCTTGCTCAAGTGTGCAACTATTTAGGAGGGAAGCTGTCACGCCCACCCCGGGTGGCAAAGGTTTGTTCTGCCTGTGTCCAGCTGCTGCGGGCTGTCATGAGAATACAGCAGCCATGTGCGTGGAACAAAGCAGTTTTGCCTTATTGCCCCTCACGGCCTGGAAGGACGCAGAACTATCAACAACATATGGGCCTTGGGGATTCCACTCATTTAACAAACATTATATGCCCCATAACAAAACAACAATATTTTGGTGCTTAGATCAACCAAGAAACTAAATTAAATTCCCTAGACGGCGAGGGCCAAGATGCTAATTGGCTTGGCTCATGGATTTTCTATGCGGCGCCCCAAGAAACAGATTGGCCCATTTTTCAGGCGACTGATCGTTAATTGGAGTAATGAATAGAAGGCTGGAGGGGGCTGATCACTCCGGCTTGGTAAATTCAGACTCACGTTATTCATGAGCACAATCTAGACATGAAGTGGTGTTCCGGGAGCGGGTCAGCCTAGTCGGTGCCAGTTGCACACCAAACCCCGGTTTTCGTTTGCAAGGGAAGGCTGGCTGTTTTCCCTGCCCCCTGGGCTGTGATGTTCTTTGAAAGAAGAACTAAACTCCTACAAAGGGTGCTGAATGCATTGTGCTCACAAAGGCAGTAAATGTACTTTCACGACCAAGGCATCTGGAGATTTGAAGTTCAGGCCTATGAGTCCCTGTCAAGGCTGGATCCCCACTTTGAACCTTAGGGTACAAATGTAGGG
>NW_020664626.1:1223864-1239765 GCF_002925995.2 Terrapene triunguis | reverse complement strand
GTCTCTGTACACAGAGAGCTGTTACCCTTCCCTTCATAGTTATGACAGTCCCCAATATGGATAGCCCCCTCTGAGGCCTTGGGAAAGTCATGTAAGCCCAGATCCTCAAAGATATGTAGGATCATGGAGGATAGGTCCATCAATGGCTATTAGCCAGGATAGGCACGAATGGTGTCCCTAGCCTCTGTTTGCCAGAAGCTGGGAATGGACGACAGGGGATGGATCACTTGATGATTCCCTGTTCTGTTCATTCCCCCTGAAGCACCTGGCATTGGCCACTGTTGGAAGACAGGAAATGAATGATAAAGTCAGTTTCTTGTGTTATATACTTTGATATTAAGTTCAATTTCACATTGCCCTAGAATTGCCACTTTCCAGTGTGCTTCCAATTTTTGTATTGCTAACTCACAACTTCCAGGGTGCAGCTGTCAGGGAGAAGCTAGAGGTTTTGACAGATAGGATGGGACAGTTGGGGCTCTGGGCACCAGGAAAGCATGGGAAGCAGTTTGGGATTTTGGCATCCAGTGGGCGAAACTTCTAGCACAGATGAGGGCTAGATGGACCTTTGGTCTGACCCAGTATGGCCGTTCTTATGTTCTCCTAACTCCCATAGTTGGCACCTCTGGGGATGCCGTGACACCCAAGGAACTAAATACCTTTGAAGATCTGGGCCTTAGGGTCCAATTCTGCCACCTTTACTCACCCTGAGTTGTGCTTTATTCCTAGAGTCACCCCACTGATTTCAGCAGAGCTACTTGAAGAAGAAACTACCCTTCGGCTTGCGTGAGGTTGGCCTTTGGCCTTTCTCAATTTCCCCCCACCTATTCTCATAACATTTAGCTACCATGTGGGGTGCCATGGGATTTAATTGGTTACAGCCAGATTCTGGTACCTTGGCACATGCCGGTTGGTACCTGTCACAGGGTAGCTGGTGCCTATGAGTAGAGCAGGCCCAGCACCCCATGTCAGAGCAGGGGGCCCAGCTGAGCTTATTAAAGGGGGCCTACACCGGGGGGGGCCTATAAAGATCTGTCAGAGGACAGGACGGGGAGGAGTGATTGGGGGCAGGCTGTGCGTGGGGAGAGCAGCCAGCCACTGTAGTAGATCCCTGGAGCAAGGGGCCAGCGTTCCAGAAAGGGAGCAGATCTGGCTGGGATAGGGCAGCTGCAGAGGAGGAGCTGATCGGCAGGGCTGGCGGGTGGAAGGCACTGAGAGGGGAGGGGGAGGCGCTGATCCGTGGGGATGATGGTGGGGGCCGAACACCCACTGTTTTTTTCCAGAGTCGGCGCCTATGCCCACAGACACGCCATAGAGCGCACTGAGGCACCTCAGGCCATCTCCCAAAGCTGTGTAAAAAGTCACCAGGCAAACTCACAAACCTCCCGCTGGGCCAGTGAATGCGTGGGGGGCGTTACACACACCACCCACAATTCAGTGTAAACGTTCCCTAGGGGCCTATGTTTCTGCCACTGGGCATGCACCCGGCTGCCTCCCCCCAGGTGCTTGGACATCTACCTCAGCACCTAAGCCACAGCCTGAGCCACAGACCGGGGGAAGACGGGTGTTTGTCCGGCTGTGGAGCACAAGCAGAGCTGGGCACCTAACTCTGTGAGAGCGGTGGGAAGATGCAGCCCTCTTGTCAGCCTCTCTCGTTGGCTGGCTTAGGCAGCTCCCCGCTCAGCGTGCTGGCCTTTGTGGGCGGCATTCTAAGGCGCCTCTCTCTCCTCGTTCCTTGCACAGGCTCTGGGAATCCCGCGATTTCCCAGGCGTTTAGACGTTCCATGCTGCGATGCCTAAGTCCCTTTGCCGAGCTGGGCCGAGGTGACTTGCCCATGGTCACACGGGAAGTGTGGAAACAGTGGTGAAAGCTCTTGCTGCACTACACTGATGGAGCATTAGCTGAATGGACTAGCATTCCGGTGTATTCTATTCATCAAGAGTTGTCCCAGGACACAACTGGCCAGCCAGCCATCTGAATTTTCTGTTTTACAAGGCATCAAGGGGCTTGTAAAGTATCTGAAGCACTAAGTATCATCCATGAATGAAAGAATCATGCCATTCACTGTCTCCCAGACAGACCAACTCACTTACGTACCATTCTCATCACCGCCATTGCAAGACTTTGCATCTATTACTGATCTACACAGACATCTGCATGATAGGCAGGGCAAGCGTGGATCATTGTTGGTGAGCTGGCTCTACCATGAACCCCTCCACCAGAAGCAAGGTCCCTCAGAGACAGGGCGTGGGACTCTCAGGGGCGAGGAGAAGCCCTCGCCCAGGGGAAGAAAAATGTTGCTGGCTGCCAAAGCTTGTGCAGATATTTAAATTGACCGAAACAATTTAAATGCAACTCCAAAAACAAAACAAAAAAACACCCAACCCTAAATTAAAGTCAAATGCTTCTCCCTGATGTTTTGTCTGGCAGCTCTGATCAGCATCAGGGATAAATCAGTTTGCAGCGGCTGTGGACAGCTATTTAAGTCTGATGCCTTAAAGCTTAATTGAGGGTCAGAGCTTAATTGGAGAAGAGTGTTAAAAGTAAAAGACCCAAAGGCTGGTTAAGTAGATGAAGGTTTTGTGGAGCGAACCCACCGCGCTGCATCACGGCTCAGTCCGTCCTCCTCGTACAGAACGGGAACGCCCAGCCCAAGTCACACCACCATCAGATTTGCACCCTGCCTTCGGCTGCTTCTCTTCAGGTTGCCCTCTACAGTGGCTATGACCATTGTCTGTGGAAGGCAAAATGTGCTCGATCAAACCGGTTCCGCTACGGGCTAGCTTTGTGCCTGGGTAACCCCACCAGGACAGTGGGAGAGGGAAGCCAGGGAGCTCAACAGCAATGTACCCCTGCGCAGGACCAGTGGAGACCTCTCGGAAGGTACGTTGATCCATTGGCACGTGGTTGGCGGGAGGAAGACACATAATCACTCCAGCAATCCCATGGGAAAATGAATGAAGGCAGAGTCCCTGTGCCATGGGGAGCCGGGGAAGCTGGTTGACCATCCAGCTAGCTTCCCAAGTAATCAGCCAGGAAGCAGGGAGCTGTGGATCCCAGGGAGCTGTGGATCCCAAACAGCCTGGGAGCCAGCCATCTGGTTCCCTGGTCACTCAGGGAGCAGGGTGCTGCCTGGGCTGGTGATCTGGGGACCCCACAAAGTCCAGCAGCCCAGCAGCTGGCCTGGCTGCCTGGCTGCCATCAAAGGTTTGGGTGGAATTGTCACATTCCCTCAGAAGGTTTTGATTCTGTCAAAGCAAAGCATCACTTTCCAGTGGTTGTTGCCTCGGAAAATTGTTAACCAGCTCTACTGACAGGCCTTAAAGCGACAGTCACTGGACCTGGAGTATAAGGCATTGAGACAGACAAAGCAGATTTCAAATCAAGAAATATTTCTGCCTCGTGTTGTTCTCTGCATAGGGACAAGAAACACATTTTACATGGCTGGTGATGGGACGTTTTGTTACTATTATTACAGATCTCAAGCTAAGGCCCACAGGCCCAGATTCCCAAAGGTACTTGGGAGCCTATCTCCCATTGATTTCAATGGAAGTTAAGCGCCTAAATACCTTTGAGGGTCTGGGTCACAGAGTCTGCGGCAGCACTGGGAACTGAACCATCCCACAGAACTCTATTTAACCCAGCTCTTATTCCCAATGTGGAAACAAAACAAGTTTGGTGTTACTGAAATGGGTTATAGCTTTCAAAGAAGTTACCCTCTTCTTGGAATTTTTCAAAATAAAAGCTCCCGCAAGCTGGCGGTGTTTTTTGAAACATACTTTCCCCCCCAATGTTGGCACGCAGGATGGAAACCAGTCTCTTCCATTCCTCTGTCACTTGCTGCTGCTTCCGCTTGCTCCACAGTGCTGGGATCAACTATTCTTCCCTCCCCGCTGAGGGTTCTTCTGATGGTTTCTCTTGGGCACCCTTGTTTCCTCCCACCAGTTGGTTTCCACTTGACAGCTTCACATGGGAGGTCTGTATGTTGACATCCAGAGTGCATGGCCCAAACATATCCAGTGCTTCCTGCTGATGCTGGTGGAAATGAGCTTTCTCGGATCTCTGAGTTGGTAATGAAGTCTTTCCGACCAAAGCCCAGAATCTTCCGCAAGCACTTACTTTTGAAGGTGTCTAGCTTTCTGTCTAACATTTTAGTAGATCTCGACCTCTCTCAGCTGTACGTTAGCACTGAGATTGTTTTAATTGATAATTGTGTTTTGTTCTGGTGCTGTGTGTCTTTGATTTCCATATGTTGCTGAGTTTAGTAAACTCTGTGGATGCCTTTTCTATCCTTGATGTCACTTTGGTGAACGTGGTACTGCCCAGGTAGATGAACTGTTCTATTTTCTTGATATTTTTGCCTTCTAATGTGATGCTACTGCTTGACAGCTGGGTTTCAATGATGTTTGTTTAGCATAACTAATTTTGAGCCCTGCTTGGCCTACTGGGTTTTGCCAAGTTGTCTGTCTTTTTAACTTTTCACTGGTGTTGCTCAATGGTGCAACATCATCAGCAAAGGCTAGGTCTTCTAAGCCTTTGCCACCTACCCATGTCATACCAGTGTTTGTGTTGCTAATACACTTCATTATCCAATCTCCCCCAACACCGAACAACAATGGAGATAAAATGCAGCCCTGTTTACTGCCAGTGTCCACACTGAACCACTCTGTTGTCTGGTTGTTCACCCTCACAGAGCACTTCACACCTCTGTACGTGTCCTTGATGACGATGATGATTTTAGCTGGGATGCCGTAGGACAGAAGAATATTCCACAATGTCTTTCTGTGCAGGCTGTCAAATGCCTTTGGAAAATCAGGCCTGGTGTATGCTACACTGTTAGGTCGATGTAAGCTGCCTTGCATTGACCCAGCCATGGAAGCGTGTTCACTTAAATTTGGCTCCCGCCGACATAAGTGCCTCTGTACAACAGTATAGAGACACCATCTCCCCCAACGGCGTAGAGTCACAGTCGATGTAATTAAGTCGACGCAGTGTCAGTGTAGACATTGCATTGCTTACGTCAACTGTTACTGGCCTTCAGGAGCCTTCCCACAATGCCCCACCCTGACAATACAGTCAATAGAAGTACTCCTGGTGAGGACACATACCACAGACACAAGGAGCCAAGTGTGCACACACACGTGTGACTTAATAACTGCGGTGGCTGTATGCCAATGTAAGTTAGGTTAACATAAGTTTGTTGTGTAGACCTGGCCTCAGACAGCCAAGGTGGGGGAGGTAATTTCTTTTATTGGACCAGCTTCTGTTGGTGAGAGAAACAAGCTTGAAAGTTGATGAAGAGGGAGCTTGCCATTCTATATGTTCTTCTGTGATGGTCATCAGTCTGAATATCTCCTCTACATAGGATCTCTTGGGCCTGAATCCAGCCTGTTCTTCTCCAAGTTTTGCATCCTTGGGCCATGCTCAGAGACAATGTGCAGGAGTCACAGATGGAGATCAACATAGAAAGAGCAAGAATTGGACAAGCCGAAAGATATGGTGTCTCAGCGAGGAAAGAAAACTACTGAAAGGAAAACATCTGAATGCCAAGGCCAACAAACTTTTGGAAAAGACAAAGGAGTGTAAGGTCTGGTCTACACCACAGACCTGTATCAGTATAATTACGATGCTCAGGGGTGTGAAAAATCTGCCCTCCTGGGCAACATAGTTATCCCAACCTACCCCCCTGTATAGACAGCGCTAATGTCAACAGGACAGCTTCTCCAGCTGACATAGTTCAGGGAGGTGAATTAACTACACCAACGGGAGAGCTCTCTCCCATCGCCTTACAACGTCTTCATTAAAGCACTGCAGCGGCACCAATGCAGCGTGTTAAGTGTCAACTAGCCCTAAGAAAGCCAACAAAGCAATGCAAGGCAAGGTAAATAACTTGGCAAGAGATGATCAAATTACTGCAGAAATGCTAAAAGTTCTTGATACCACCCTCCTAATGAAACTGACAGAGCTGTTCAATGAAGTTTGGAAAAAAGAGACCCCCTCCTGACCAGTGGAAAGTTGAACATGGAATCATTGCCAGAATACCCAGAAAGGGTGATCTGACTGCCTGAAACAACAGGGGAGGAGTTACCTTGCTCTCCTGTAGAAATCACTCTGCGGAAGGCTCTACGACACAGGATGAAAGAGGCAATGGATGCAAAGCTTAAAGATGCATTAGGAATCTGAATTTCTTCAGATTTGTAACTAAATATTTCCAGCTCCTTACATAGCACTGGCTGGTTGAGAGTGGCCATTAAGATGTGTTTACGAACTTTAATGCTGACCCATGGACTTTGCTATTTTACTCTGTGGGAAAATAGTTTTTTTCACAGAGGAAAAAACATGGTCATACTGTACTTGTGAATTTATTTTGGGGGAGGGGGGCGGAATTCGCCTCTACCACTCTGCACTGGAGCATTATCAAAATTAATTACAAATTTTCAATAGCTATTTTGATACACTTTCAATAAACTTTCATGTACCAAAAAGCAGATTTCAATAATGTTTATACGTCTTATATCTATGGGACAACTTGTCATGCAATATATCTTTGAAAGGCCTTTTTAATTAAAAATCTTTTCATTCAAGTTTTTTTTTAACTAGTTCTAATAGTATCTAGCACTTTGCATCAGTAGATCTCAAAGTGCTTTACAAAGATGGTCAGTGTTATCCCTATTTTACAGAAGGCAAAATGGAGGCTTAGGGAGGGAAGTGACTTGTCTGCTTGCTGACCTTGGCATAACTGGAACCTGAACCCAGGTGTCCTGTGCGCCAGGCCAGGGCACTACTCACTAGATCATACTGCCTCTCAAAGTGCCTTGTTACAATGTAACTCTTCTTCAGTGCTCTAAGCATGTAGGCAAACGGATTCATATACCAGACGGGTGCAAACAGAATAAATACATCCCACTGGAAACTTAGACTCAGTTTTAAATAGAATCAGTTCCTGGCCGTGCAATTCACATGAACATGGACTGATCAGAATAGAACCACCACTGCCCCCCTCTCCCCCCCACCCATCAGTATATACAAAGGTGACGACAGAACTATGGCATCTGTATAAAAACATCTAGCAACAAAAGCTTGATGCGAAGCCCATTAAAGTCCATGCAGAGCCCTAAAGCCGTTAAATGGCTTGGAAGCAATAGACAGCAAGTAGCACTAATGAGTCCTGTTTCCTGGGGTATAACTTTTGTCATCACATTGGCTTGCAGAATGTCTATTTTCAGCTGACTGGTGCGGTCAGCTGGCGTGCGTGTTTTCTCACCGTGCGCTGTCCCAGCCCTGCACAGGCCACTGGTTCCGCAGACCACAGACTCGGCCGGGTTTATTGTCGACACGGTCCTAGCGCCCTGGCTCTGTGGTTACAGGTAGGTTAACCCATGCATGCCTGCGCCAATGGGACCAGCTCAGTGGGCAGTGGGAGTCTCTGCTGCCCCCACCCCCCTCGGCTGCACAAAGGTGCCTCTCCCCCCCCCCCATGGTTTCTCTTTTACACATAGAGGAGCTATACCTT
Source organism: Terrapene triunguis (assembly GCF_002925995.2). Lineage (NCBI taxonomy): Eukaryota > Metazoa > Chordata > Testudines > Emydidae > Terrapene > Terrapene triunguis. Next base: position 1,232,254 of record NW_020664626.1, on the reverse strand, counting down.
ATACCTGCTGGTTCGAACAAAACATCCCCATTCATTATCCTGTCATCCCATCCCTATTTTATGGGGATCCGTGTGCTCCTGTACCATCTCCCCAGATTGTGTTGGTGCTGTTACTTGAGAACTCTAGCTGGGAGTGGACCTGTGCTAGCCCGCTGGAATGTGTTTCCATGAACACCCAGTGCCGAGTATTTCTTAGGAGTGCCTGTGTTTTAGCAACGCTAGCCATGCCTTTGCCACATTCATGCACTGGACAGTGAAGTTGTGAGCAAGCGTCTGCTCTATGACAGGGCCTGAGTTTTGCTCCTAGCTTGGCCTGGCTTTGCTGTGATTCAGGCCCCAGGTCTTGCCCCAGGCCCCGTGCTCCAGACTCTGTCTCTCTCTACGGCACCTGGAGACTCATTTCTAGTATAATCCCAAGGAGGCAAATCCTAAACGAGTGAAATGATTAGAAATCTCTGCTGTTTAGTTTTCATTTTTTCTTTTCTTTTCTTCCTCCCTCCACTTTTAATTAAAATGATTTTCTAGAAGTAATGACAGATAACACGCAGTGCGGCGTAATTCTACAGACGGATACGTACATCAATGGGGAAATGTCTGCATGTTTCCAAACTGTTGGCAATTTTCGAAAATGGTGTCTTTCTGAACGTTCAGAACTTCCTGATGAAGTGGAAATGAAACAGGAGTCTGGATTTTGTTTTAATTGTATATTTTGGGCAGCCTGTCTGTGTGAGGCAGGGACCTGCAGTAGGATGGGAAATGATTGGTGTTATTTACATGACTTGTAGGGTTTAGTGTGGCAGACGTGTACTTAATGTTTGAAGGCCTGTCTCAAAGTCCATGGAAGCCAATGGGTGTGTGTGGGGGGTGACTTTCCATTGACTTCAGTGGGCTCTGGATTGGGCCCTGGAACATCAAGGGCCAGAAACCTACCTGCTCTAAACAGGTGCAATTCCACTGACCTCAATGGAATCACAGTTGTTCAAACCCAATCTGAGTTTCACTGCAAGAAGATTACCCTTTTGATTAGGAAATTAATTATCTACTAGGTGGAGGAGTTAATTCATGTGGTGGGGGAGAAAATAATTCCTACTGCTCTGAGAAGATATTTAAGAAGCAATTGAGGCAGACGTATAAACCCAATCATGCCAACATGTTCAAAGCTCATTGTTATGTGCTAAGATTCTCTCCAAATGCTGTAAGGTAGATCAGATGCTGAGCTCCCTCCGCTCCCACCCACTGCCATGAGAGTCAAGGAGCACAACACCTTACCGCATCGGCTCTATCACGCCCTTCTTTCTTTACACAGAGGGGTTTATGGGCCCTACAAATGTCTTTGCATAAAAAAGCAATGATGACTGACTGGCAGGGGTTCCCCCACCTGCCCTGGTTTTCTTGTGCTAATCCAAACGCATAGGTTAAATACGGATTTTTCTGAAAGTCATCATCATGTCCTTCATTGCAGACAACACACTCACACCTAAATAAAATGGCTAAGCCATCCTCACTCATGTTTTTAATTAGTGCAACCTATTTAACAAATAGATGCATAATATAGGTCAAGTATGTAGGTCATGATAAATTTGTGGGGAAGAACTTCAGACTCTAGATCATCAGAAGACCAAACCGAGGCAGCATTTTCAAAGTTTCAAAATATTTTTACATTTTGGGTTGCAAAAGCTGGGGAAGAAAAACACAACAAACTCCTGCGTTGTTAGCCCTTCCTTGATTGTTTTTCTTTCCCGTCATCTTGCAGCACTGTAACTGCTACAGCCAAAAACACTGTCAACAAGAGATACAGAGAGAGAATTGAGGCAGCAATCACAAAGCACCGTGGGACCATTCCTACTAGGTGAGAATTGTACACCCACTCCATTGACGTCTACAGGCATTCCAGACCCAGTCAGAGCTAGTGCAAATCAGTGTAGCTGCCCTGAAGTCAATGGACCTACATCCATTTACAGAATCTGAGGACCTAGCCCTATGAATCAACAAGGAACGCAGGATGGGGCGCGGTGAACGCAGGTTGCTTCATAACTAGAGCAAATACAATTTACTACCATCAGCATCTTGCTGCTTCACAAAAATCTATGTTAGACCTTAAAATCAAGGGGGCACCTTAACTGTAAAAATAACGTCAGCTCTAGAAAGGCTGCCTCTGCGCTAGTGACCCAGTCTGTGGGTGGATGATACGTGCCAGTGTATGGGAAGCATGTTTTCCCATTTTAGCAATGTAATTTCTCTTCAGAGCTTAGCACTAAAATTGTTATTCCTTGGTCCATTTTTAAAGAGATAGAGGGGCCAAAATTAGGCTTCGAATGGAATCGGAGTTGCAATTTAACTCTCCAGAGCCTGCTGCTTTTCTATACAGAAACTTGTTTTGCCTTTGGCAGGGCCGGCACCAGGCACCAGCGACGGAAGCAGGTGCCTGGGGCGGCCAATAGAAAGGGGCGGCACTCTCTCCGTTGTTGGGGTGGCAGGCCCAGGTCTTCGACGGCGGGTCCTTCACTCCCTCTCTTCCTCTTCGGCAGCACTTTGGCGGCAGATCAATCGGGTTTGTATTTTTTTTTCTTATTCGCCGCTTTGGGCGGCAAAAAGGCTGGAGCCGGCCCTGGCCTTTGGGGACAATGGGCCTGACTCTCAGAGCTTTCCTTGAGGTCAACTGGAACTTTGAGCGCTTGGTGGTACTGCAAATCAAGCCCAATATATTTAAATAAAATACCATCGCTGGTTATTCTTTAATCACATTGAATTGTTTCATGGAGATATCAAAGAACAGATATTCAAAATGGCACGCGTGCAGTCAGGCACACTCTACGGTCATGCAGCTGTGTGCCTAACTTGCACATGCTAATTACCACGCACTCACTTCAATTGTGCAGGCAAATTGGGTAACTGCATGCACATGTGGCTGATTAAGCATCTAACTTGACAGTTGCATGTTCAATTGATGCATGTGGAAATCAGGAAATTGGGCATGTAAATGTCCAGTTAGCTGGCCAGTTAACTAGGCTGCAATTGCCTGATTTGCATGAAAGAGCACACTAACCACACATGCAAATTAAGCACACTGCTCTGAAAACCAGACCTAAGATGTATGGCTGTAACAGGGCCTTGTGAATCCCAGCAATAGTCATGTCTGAGCTGTTGAAATAGTTTCTGTATTATTTAATTTCTGCTTTGTACGTAGTTACCCTTTTGTTACATTATTTATGGGAACATTTCTTCTTTTATGTGATGGCTCCAGCCCTGTCTTATGACTCAGTAGTTAAATGCAGTGTGCGAGTCAGAGTTACTGAGGGCAAGACGGGCCCAATACCTACAAAGGCAGCTTGCCCCTCGCAGTTGCAGTTTGTATATGCAGTTCAGTGACAGGCCCAAATCTCGGTCTGTGCACTTCCGGCCACGGGGGATGCAGAACAGGTAGGGGAGAGATGCCCAAAGTGCTCTGATTTGTACCCGCAGTTCATTTGGTGGGTGCAGATTATTCCTGCAAAAAGGTAAATGGGGAATCAGTAAAGGTACTGACCCACACCACCAAGTGCAGGCTTAGAACATCACTCAGAGGAAATGCAACTGGAGCCTGCAAAGGGGGCTGCACAACCCTCAGGTCACCCTCGGCCCGTGCACCGCACCAGCTCTCTGCACAGGACCCTAGAAGGGTGTAGACGGTGGGCCAGGTGTAGGGCTCGTGGATTTGCTGAAATTGCTGATCCACTGGCCTGGAAACTGACGTAAGGGGTCACAGCAGACGCTACTCCACCTGCTGCAGGTGCCAGGCACTAGAAGTCTATGACACTGGGGGTGCAGACGTAGAATTACTGCGTGCTCCTCCTCAGCCTTGGAATCCCCTCTGCAGGATGAGCATGGGACCTGTCGCAGCAGGTGCTGACTGGGCCCGAGGCCAGGGAGCTGCTGCTCTCTTTGGCATTTCCCTCTCAAGCCAGTGGAAACACTGGTGACCAAAGCAGCATTAACTCGCTGCATAGGGGATCAGAGTGCAGGCAAAGGGGTTCAAGTGGGCAGAGAACAGTCCTGTTTCTCAAGGAGGGGGTCCAGCTGGGTACCACAGAGGGGTAACTCTTACGGGGTTGGAGCTCTTTCCCTATGGATCCCTGGTTTCCATGTGGCTAGGCAGCCTTGTCTCCTCTGCCACCTCTGAGTCCCTCTTTTCTGCAAGTAGCATTTGGTAGAATTCAGCTCTGAGATTCACCTCCCAGAGCTTCCTAGGGCCCCTCTACTCCCTAACCCTGAGGCTTGGATATGGCCCAATAGCGTTTATTACAATAGCATTAGCTAAGAGTTAGTAAATGATCCATGCAGACTGCGCGCCATTAGAATTCTCAGCTAGATCTTACCTAAGATTTTTTGCCTCTCTTCAGTTACCATTGGTGGTGAAAATCTGCGATTGATTACAGATCCATCCTTTAAACATGTATCCTACGATTGCTCACCCAAGTGCTTCGCTACAAGAAGAGATGTAGCCTGCATCGTGTTTGCAGTGTATCCTAGACTCGGTACTCTTAGGCCCCAACCCTGCAAACATGAATATTCCTGTAATGCTAAGCATGTGAGTAATGCCACTGACTTGTCTTTAAGGACATGCACAGTCAATGGGATTACTCACATGCTTAAAGTAAAGCACATGCACAAATGTTTACAGGATAAAAGTGTTGTAAAAGCAAGCACCAGGCACTTTCATATGACTACCATGAAAAACACTTTTAGATACTAGTAAAGATATGTGAATGTGAGTAATAAAAGTTAAAGTTAAAGGCGGAAATTAGGATTATAAAATCTATTTAGAGCTGCTGTGTATCACTTAGTTAAGACCAGAGTTTCAAAATAGCTAATAAATTCCTTCCTAAACCATGAAAAGCATTGTGAACTACAACCCAGCGCATTTTAAGAATGTATTTATAATTCCCCTTTATATTTGACAGTCTTTACTTTCTGCAAGTTTTTCCACGTGTGACCTTTTTAAGATGGATGATTCAAGCAGCCCATCAGCCTGCAGTGACTATAAAATATTTGACCCTCTTACTAACATTCAATATGATGTAGGTCCTAATTCAGTAAAGCCCTCGAGCAGGTACTTAAGTCTCATGAAAGTCAATGGGTCTATCCACATAGTTATACGCTTTGCTGATCTGGAGGTAGTCGGTGGTCCAACTTTTTAAAGGCCATGGGCTGGATGCTAGTTTGCGGGCACCTCCATAGGTCACGTACAGATATACATGCTCTACAAAATGGCGCCCTCCATGCATGTGACCTTGCACGTAGGTGTGGAGGAGGCCATTTTGTAGAGCAGGCCTCAGAAAAGTGCAGCATGTCACTGCAATGCTCGACAGTTGCCACACATTCTGGGCAGCTGCTGCTCTGGGGGCAGACGCATTTGGGGCTGGACGGAATCTGGCCTGTGGGCCGTCAGCTGCACCACACATCTGCATGCGCACGCTGGAGAAGCCACTTAATCAGGACAATACAGAGAACAGCCTCCTGTCCCAGGCAGGTGGCTTTTCTTCATGCCTACTTCCATGCAGACCCCCTCTGCTGTGGGGATTGGTACCAAATGGGGAGCACCTTTACCTCCAAAAGGCACTTTATGTTTTTTTTTGCCAATTTAGCCATCACTGGAGAGACCATAAACTTGACAGGGACTGGGATAGACTTTAGGAAATTTGCAGCAGCATCAGTTCTAATCAGGATGTTCATCCAATGTTATGGACCATTCCAATTAGGAGGCCCTACTGTCCCAATTAAATAGCAGTGCTTTCCACTGGATAACATTGGAATGAGTGGGGCAGTTTACTTTGAAACCATCCCAACTAACCAGATTTCCCAGTAAATTCTGTTCTCTTTAACTGAGGTGCACTGTATATTATGCATCAATCTATGGATTCAGGTGTGGAGCTATATGTCACCATCTGACTTGCAGAATCACTTACCAAGGTGGCAGGTGTCATACCCGAAATTTGTTAGCCCTCACTGCACAAGGTAGAGAAGGCAAAGCTTGTTCTAGGCAGCATCACTGTGGAATTCAAGGGTTTGTGTGATATTCAGCGCGCATGTGTCTTAAAAGCAAGTTTATGATCTTTTTACAAAATTTCAATACACTTTCACTAGGCCTGGATGATACACGAATGTATCTTCGAGAATAGAATCAGGATCTAGTTTGCCTGTATGTAATTAACAGTTTACATAGAAAAGGAAATCAACACCAGAAGGTGATTTTGGAGTCCATAATATACAGTGCAGCCCAATTAAATCACTAGAATTACAAATGCAGAGTGGTAAATATGATTATACACAAGATGTTTCAAATATCAGAAAAAAAATTTAATTGCGGAAGAACTGGGGGTGGGGGAGACAGCCTGGGAAAGCCTGTTTCTGGTAAAATGCTGCCCCCTATTGGCTTAACTATATTAGATATTGTCAGGGAATACTCCTAGATCACTTTTCTGTGCCATATCAGCCCAGAGGTGATGAAGGGTAGTTCCCTGGCTCCCTACAACACACACACACCCTCTTCTGCTTCGCTCAGTCTCTGTATATTTGGGAACCGTGGTTTCAAGGGAAACCTATGGCTGGCTAAGGAGAAGTGAGAGCCGGGGAGAATCATCTCCCTCCAAATGTACAGCAATTAATCTCACATCAGCTGTTTTATTTAGTCCGTATCATCTTACACAAGTGATTACTCCTTGCGTGGGTGGGCAACCAATGAGATCAGTGCTGCTGTGGGGAACAAGTCCACCACATAGTTGGCACCTCTGGGGATGCCGTGACACCCAAGGGTGTTTCCTATAGAACTAGGGACACCCATGGATTAGAAGAGTCACTCCACAGCAAAGTGAACCCAGCTCCCACAGTGAGGAGTGGAGAAGAGTTTTGTGTTTTGCTGGGTGTTTAATTTCATTTATTTTTGTAACCTAAGGCAGGGCCACCTAGTGTGGAGTGGTTCTAGAGTTCCATTGTGGTTTTTGTCCTCACACTACACCTTGAGCATTGGCTGGGCCTTTTCAATTTGTTGTCCACCTTGAAAGAAAACAAATAAACAGAAATAAGATCATTGGTGGGCAGTTGCTCCCTGTGGCTTAACTTTTGACACCTGAGTTGCTGAAATTTAAATATCAACTGGGGTTGGGTTGGTTTTGTTTTATTGGAAAATAATAAAAGCCTTTGCGATCTTAATAAAAATTGGCCTTCTTAGTGGTGTGTGCTCATGTTTCCAATGCTCTCAATCAGAGGACATACCTTCAAAATCAAGGGATCAAAACAGTGATCTGGGTGGTAGGGAATACGCTTTTAGGTTGGGAATTTCAAAGCAGCCTGTGGGAGATATGTTCCTCAATCCCACTGAGCAGAGTCTCTCTCTCCTCCAGCATAAAAGGCTGTTGGTATTTCCATTCTGACCCTCCTTATATCCTCGTTTTATCATCTGTGTACAAGGTTTACTTTTTCTGTAGTCTCTCTCTTTCAAGCAAAGCCACATGATCACCTAAATGCTACTTTCACTTAAGCACCTTTTTTTTTTAATTTCAAGTATTTTCCAGGGTTGAAAATTATATTTTAAAAAGTCCAAAGAAATATTGAAATTGCACGCAATATACAGAGCAACAAAACACACAGAATCTAGTCCACTGATGAAATACAAACACATTGAAATGGCCTAGCTTCAGCCTATTAGCATGCAAGGATACTAACTAGCTACTGGTACATAACACCACAGGTTTTTTCCCCCAATTATGCAAGTTCCCTGCATGCCAATTGGCTGTGGATATCTGGGATACTAGAGCCAGCATGGAAACACAGCATTGCTAACTCTAAATGTTCAACAATCATGAGTCCAGATCCCCAAAATCACAAGATCAGCTTAAAAATCAGGAGAGTTTTTAAAAAAAGTTGAGTTTTTTTTATTTGCCTTGTGGGTTTTTTTAGCCTTTTTCAGGCACTTGTTTTGTGTTCTCAAGCTTTTCTCTGCAACCAGGAGGACTAGAAATGGAACCTTTTTTTAAAAACTGAAAGCTGAAATTCTCTCACTATAAAACAATGCCAGCAGGTGCGGCTTTAAGGAATACTGCAAATACACAGAGCCTGTGACAATTGAGGACAGGCCCCATGACTCATTGCTAGGGCCCTACTAAAGTCAGTCCATTTTGACAGGTTTCAGAGTAGCAGCTGTGTTAGTCTGTATCCGCAAAAAGAACAGGAGTACTTGTAGCACCTTAGAGACTAACAAATTTATTAGAGCATAAGCTTTCGTGGGCTACAGCCCCCCATTGCCTCAGCCCCTGTCACCATCACCCCACAGCCTCAGCCCTCTCACAGCCTCTGCTAGCCCCTCCACAGCCCCCTCTAGCCATCCCCACTGCCTCAGCCCTCTCACAGCCTCT